>NW_015169184.1:633273-633409 GCF_001447785.1 Gekko japonicus | reverse complement strand
AGCCTGGTGCAGCTCCTCAGCCCGGCATCCTCCATGCTGAATGGGCTTGGCGCAGCTGCAGGGTGTCCTCCACCACTGAAAGCTGAAGGGGGCTCCCATAGCCCCCCCCCAGTGCCAAGGCTGGTGCGGCTCCTGA
>NW_015169184.1:616049-633230 GCF_001447785.1 Gekko japonicus | reverse complement strand
GGCTCCTGGGCTGCCACGGTTCCTGGGCTACCACAGCTCCCAGGCTGCGCCACCTCTGCTGTTGGGCCCAGAGAGGCTCCCAGCCTGGCGCACAGTCGACCCTGGGCCTGAGGTTTTTTGACAGTTTTTTTCTGCAAACCCAGGGATATTGTTCAGTGTTCCTGGATTTAAGTATCTGCGGATGAGGGCCACAGGTTGCTAATAGTATATAGATGGTGCTATCTTGTAGGTGCCACTATCCCACTAGTAATTTACAGCTGAAAATGCAGGTCTGTAACACCATACAGAGACAGTTTATAAGGGATGGTAAATTTTGGACAGCTTTCTGAAGGTGACACCAGTTATACTGTGCCCCCAGTTTTTAGAGAGAATGGGTTTACACTGCTTCATTGAAGAGCATCTGTGTTTGCTGTAAGATGCTAGACATACAACTGCTACCCTGTTGTTGCCACCACAACAGTCCTTATGAGCCAAGTGTGGGACTGATGACTGACAAGAGCAACACTCTTTAGATATGTGAACATGCTTCCATCATTCACGGCACTTTACAAATATACATGAATCTGTCATATCATTGAGGCCTACAAGGAACAATGAAGTTTTCCATATTGCAGATGCTGAAAATTTAACAGGAGACTGTTGGATAGTTTTCCAGATCAAATTAGTGAAAGAGCCAAAATCAGAATTCAGGGACTGTTGCCTCTCATTCACACGAGCTAAACATTTTCACTTGGATTCTAAGACTGGTTTCTACTTACGAAGCATCCTTTGCCAATACAATTCTCCGCTATGGTATGCATTCCATCAGCGTTAGGCTCCTCTATTAATGCAAGGCCAATGTGTTGTCTAAGGCTTTCATGGCCGGAATTCATTAGTTGTAGATTTTCCGGGCTGTATGGCTGTGGTCTTGGCATTGTAGGACCTGACATTTCGCCAGCAGCTGTGACTGGCATCCTCAGAGGTATAACACAGAAGATGGAGTACTCTCTGTGTCACAGCTGCTAGTGAAACGTCAGGTCCTACAATGCCAAGACCATGGCAGTACAACCCAGAAAATCTACAACAACTAACAAGGCCAACGTGCTCAGCACTAGAAGAATTAGGTCCATAGAGGGCAACCCCCTCCACAAGAGGAATGCAAGTGGAAAGAGGGCTTAAGATCTAAGCCCTAGAATGGTCCTCTTTTCATTTGGCCCAACTACTACAAACAGGAGAAGTGTGGAAAAGAGAAGCTAGGCTGTGCCTAGGAATTTAAAACACCTGCTTAACCCTGTTTGTAAGCATGATCAAATCAATCCATATGAAAAGCTGTGTGTGTGTGTGTAATGACAAAAACAAAAGTTATTGTTGACAACAAAAGGGGGTGAAATCCTTAGGGTTAAAGAAATATGACTGACCAACAGACATGGCTTGTCCAACTCTTGGCAATTTTGATATAACTTTACTTGTAAATCATTGTAATATTACACAGTTATGTTAAGTGCAGCACCATTTCTTACTCTTGACCTGATTTCTCACTTTTCCCAAGCAAAGCAAATTGCTTTAGAACCCATTAATTGAGACCACACCTTGCCTAATCCATTTTCCTTTAGAACCCATTGAGACCACACCTTGCCTAATCCATTTATGGCCCAGCTGTTCTGTGCATGCGCACTGCAGATAATGGGCACAACTTGGGCAGAAAGTTTTATGTGCAAAGTTAATCCCACTCACATGGGGCAACATTATGACCTCAGAGCATAGTGAGAGCAAGCTATAACTGAGCAAGCACTGTGCATTCTTGAGAAGAATCCTTGCCTGGCCAATTCCCATTTCACTCCACCCCTTGTCAACGTTTAAGGGTATCTTCCAGGGCAGTGTTATCTGTTCCCTACCTAGCAAGAGTTGTACACAGGTCACTGGACCTGGAGACTAGAAAAACAATTATCATATTTTCTAAGAACAGAATATTGTTCCTCAGGAACTTAAATCTAAGCTGTCTCTTCATTGGGTCAGGCTAATTAAATTGTAATTTGACTTTGTCTTGCTTAATAATGGCCTTTTCCTCAACCTTGAACAAACATGTCCTGAGATGCTGAATCTGAATATGTTACCATGTATAATACATTTTGTTCGATAGTACTCTGAACCCCTTTGTCTGACAACGAAGCTCTGAGTGGCCTGGGAATTTGCAATGTTGAGCAAGCAACAGCAGTCCAGTGAAAGATATCTTCTTAGTCTACTGATAAAGAACGCTGCCAGTGCAAACAGTGATTCATGAATCTTTTAACAGTTTGTGTAATTGAAAATCATTACACAGGACCGTAGAACTGGAAGGTGATGAAAAGCAGAGGTCATTGGGTCACCATGTTCCAAAGGAGAAGTTTAGCTCTCATAACATCCAGAGCACAGTGCTCCACAAGTAAAGCAGGAGCAAGGCATAAGCAAAGGACACACATTAAGAAACAAAAGACAGAGCTGTTTATAAGAAAAAGACTGGAAAATTTAAGTCAAAATACTGGAAATGTATTAGCCACATTCCTAAACACACAAGACCAGTCCCTGGTCAGATGGTGAAAATTTAGACAGTCTCCTCTTGAAGCCCACGACAGGTTTCAATTAATCTTGACCCCCCAAAAAAATTAGGTGAGGCAGGAAGCAAAGCAATATCCTTTGCATGTTCCCAGTGCTACAGCACACAACCAGGCATGTGGCAACTGCTCTGAGCATTGCCACCCAGGCAGTGTGTGGCATACACTGGCCTCCACTTCTAGTGCTGTATATGTGCTCATGATGGCTGCACTGCATTTTAAATCATTATACTGAACAATTACATATATAAAAACCGACCATCCAAGGGTGGCCACATGAGGGTACAGTGCCATCATGAAGGTTTCAGCACCCCACCTCCACGTTGCCAAAGCCCCATGCAAACGTTCTACAACAAATACACACAAGGAACATTTTAAAAAAATATTTATTCCTTTTTTAAAAAACAGAAGAGAAAGAACGGGGGGGGACTTAAAATCTTATATAAGATTTTTTAAAAGGAAAGGAAAAAAGGGGGGAAGATACATAAAGACAAGACAAAAATATAGCAACAGTGATGGGGGAACATATATATATGTTTCTATAAACAATTTCCAAATATCTAAAAACAAGTCCATACATAGTTGCCATCCATATGCTATGTGTTCAAATGTTGAGAGTTCTAAGGTCCTCAATCCATTCACTTGCTGGAGGTGGGCTTTTATCTTTCCAATGTTGTAATATCCACACAATGAACATGAACATACAAGTGGAGACCCATGGTACTCTTGGGGGGGGGAATCCCTCACCCCAATTGCTGCTGAATCCCTTGCGGGGAGATTCCCAGTGAGGGGGGGGAGGCTTGCAAGAGGAAACCCATACCCCCCCCTCCAGAACTAAGCCTGGTGCAGCTCCTCAGCCCGGCATCCTCCATGCTGAATGGGCTTGGCGCAGCTGCAGGGTGTCCTCCACCACTGAAAGCTGAAGGGGGCTCCCATAGCCCCCCCCCAGTGCCAAGGCTGGTGCGGCTCCTGAGCCCAAAACATCCACTGCCACCATGCTCAGAACACCTCCCAAGCTGCTGTGCCTCTGCCACCAGGCCCAGCACGGCTCCTGGGCTGCCACGGTTCCTGGGCTACCACAGCTCCCAGGCTGCGCCACCTCTGCTGTTGGGCCCAGAGAGGCTCCCAGCCTGGCGCACAGTCGACCCTGGGCCTGAGGTTTTTTGACAGTTTTTTTCTGCAAACCCAGGGATATTGTTCAGTGTTCCTGGATTTAAGTATCTGCGGATGAGGGCCACAGGTTGCTAATAGTATATAGATGGTGCTATCTTGTAGGTGCCACTATCCCACTAGCAATTTACAGCTGAAAATGCAGGTCTGTAACACCATACAGAGACAGTTTATAAGGGATGGTAAATTTTGGACAGCTTTCTGAAGGTGACACCAGTTATACTGTGCCCCCAGTTTTTAGAGAGAATGGGTTTACACTGCTTCATTGAAGAGCATCTGTGTTTGCTGTAAGATGCTAGACATACAACTGCTACCCTGTTGTTGCCACCACAACAGTCCTTATGAGCCAAGTGTGGGACTGATGACTGACAAGAGCAACACTCTTTAGATATGTGAACATGCTTCCATCATTCACGGCACTTTACAAATATACATGAATCTGTCATATCATTGAGGCCTACAAGGAACAATGAAGTTTTCCATATTGCAGATGCTGAAAATTTAACAGGAGACTGTTGGATAGTTTTCCAGATCAAATTAGTGAAAGAGCCAAAATCAGAATTCAGGGACTGTTGCCTCTCATTCACACGAGCTAAACATTTTCACTTGGATTCTAAGACTGGTTTCTACTTACGAAGCATCCTTTGCCAATACAATTCTCCGCTGTGGTATGCATTCCATCAGCGTTAGGCTCTTCTATTAATGCAAGGCCAATGTGTTGTCGAAGGCTTTCATGGCCGGAATTCATTAGTTGTAGATTTTCCAGGCTGTATGGCTGTGGTCTTGGCATTGTAGGACCTGACATTTCGCCAGCAGCTGTGACTGGCATCCTCAGAGGTATAACACAGAAAGATGGAGTACTCTCTGTGTCACAGCTGCTGGTGAAACGTCAGGTCATACAATGCCAAGACCATGGCCATAAACCCAGAAAATCTACAACAACTAACAAGGCCAACGTGCTCAGCACTAGAAGAATTGGGGCCATAGAGGGCAACCCCCTCCACAAGAGGAATGCAAGTGGAAAGAGGGCTTAGGATCTAAGCCCTAGAATGGTCCTCTTTTCATTTGGCCCAAATACTACAAACAGGAGAAGTGTGGAAGAGAGAAGCTAGGCTGTGCCTAGGAATTTAAAACACCTGCTTAACCCTGTTTGTAAGCATGATCAAATCAATCCATATGAAAAGCTGTGTGTGTGTGTGTAATGACAAAAACAAAAGTTATTGTTGACAACAAAAGGGGGTGAAATCCTTAGGGTTAAAGAAATATGACTGACCAACAGACATGGCTTGTCCAACTCTTGGCAATTTTGATATAACTTTACTTGTAAATCATTGTAATATTACACAGTTATGTTAAGTGCAGCACCATTTCTTACTCTTGACCTGATTTCTCACTTTTCCCAAGCAAAGCAAATTGCTTTAGAACCCATTAATTGAGACCACACCTTGCCTAATCCATTTATGGCCCAGCTGTTCTGTGCATGCGCACTGCAGATAATGGGCACAACTTGGGCAGAAAGTTTGATGTGCAAAGTTAATCCCACTCACATGGGGCAACATTATGACCTCAGAGCATAGTGAGAGCAAGCTATAACTGAGCAAGCACTGTGCATTCTTGAGAAGAATCCTTGCCTGGCCAATTCCCATTTCACTCCACCCCTTGTCAACGTTTAAGGGTATCTTCCAGGGCAGTGTTATCTGTTCCCTACCTAGCAAGAGTTGTACACAGGTCACTGGACCTGGAGACTAGAAAAACAATTATCATATTTTCTAAGAACAGAATATTGTTCCTCAGGAACTTAAATCTAAGCTGTCTCTTCATTGGGTCAGGCTAATTAAATTGTAATTTGACTTTGTCTTGCTTAATAATGGCCTTTTCCTCAACCTTGAACAAACATGTCCTGAGATGCTGAATCTGAATATGTTACCATGTATAATACATTTTGTTCGATAGTACTCTGAACCCCTTTGCCTGACAACGAAGCTCTGAGTGGCCTGGGAATTTGCAATGTTGAGCAAGCAACAGCAGTCCAGTGAAAGATATCTTCTTAGTCTACTGATAAAGAACGCTGCCAGTGCAAACAGTGATTCATGAATCTTTTAACAGTTTGTGTAATTGAAAATCATTACACAGGACCGTAGAACTGGAAGGTGATGAAAAGCAGAGGTCATTGGGTCACCATGTTCCAAAGGAGAAGTTTAGCTCTCATAACATCCAGAGCACAGTGCTCCACAAGTAAAGCAGGAGCAAGGCATAAGCAAAGGACACACACAGGAAAGCACAAACAGCAATTGTGATTATTGACAACGGAACCGTCTGAAGGACCATACATCCCACGCACCAACCTACAGTCCTATTGGCTGTTCCCGTTTCTTTTATCTTGCTTGTTTCCCCCCTTAGGCTAGCCCACCTGGCTTCTCCCCTGCTTTTTCTAGAGTAGCACCCACCCTATGGAATGAGCCACCTGAGGATGTGAAAGGGCCATCTTCTTTAGGAGTTTGTAGGAGCACTATAAGGTAACTTTATTCACGGGGACTATTCATGGGGTGTTGGCTGAAGTATTTTTGAGGAGAGGGGGTTACTTGGGGTTTCACTGTACTTTGTGTGTTTTTAAATTCGAAAGCTTGAATGATAAAGGAAAGCTGTGACAATATTTCAATATAAATTATGGAATCTGCAAACTCTGCATGTATAAGGGCCAAACGACACAACAGGCCCAACGCATGTCAGGTCATGGGTGTGTCACCAGGCCCACAGTCAGACGTACATTGGAAAAACTCACCTTAAAAAGCATCCGTGCAGAAGAGGGGAGTAGGAGCTTCCAGTTTCCCTCTCATCCTGCTTTTGCCCTAGGATGGACACATGGAGCAAGAGAAAAGGGGAAAAAGCCTCTCCTAGCTTCATTTCTCCTGGTGAAACCAGGATGGGAGGGAAATCAAAAGGTCCTCCCCCCCCACCTCGCATAGTGCACCCTCATAGCGCCAGGCACTTTTCAAGGTGAGTTCCCCTGATATATGTCTGATTGAAAGTCTAGTTGTGCACCCGTGACCCAATACTGGTTGGGCGTATCACACAATTGCACTTTAAGAGAAGGGCCTTACAAATGGGGGAAAGTCCTTGATGGCAAGAACACTAGCAGCTGGGGAAGTGATTTCCCCTCAGGTGATTTCCTACTTACAACAGCAGGCACCTGAAGGCTGTCTCTTCGAGAGGGATAATGAGAGCCCCCACAGACCTCTAGATGAAGGTTTCCCTTAGTTCCCCAACATATTTAAAGAAACATAAAATTAAGAAGGAAACAAAGACAGAGGGGGAAAGGAGTGCGCAAACAGCAGCAAAACTGAAACAAGCCCCATTAAACTGGATTTAATTCTTCATTACGCTATGTCTTTTTGCACACAAATTTCCTGTGGGTTAAGTGCCACACTACATATTTTTTCTCAGAGCTTCTTCAAGACTTTGTTTTCCATTTATTGTCTTTCTGTGGCTTCTTCGTCATTCTTCTGTGCTTTCTCAAATCAGATCAAAGATGGAGAAATACCAAGGAAGCCACAGAAAAACAACAGTTGGAAAACAACGTCACGAGGAAGCTCTGTGAAAAAATCACCACAGTTTGGCACCCAAACTGGCAAAAAAAAATTGTGTTAAAGAAGCCATCCTCTCAATACAGCAAATCAGTGTTGCTACCTCAGTGGGCTAAAATGCACAATTTTGGATTCCTAGAGAGGCTTCTAGATGTTGCCGAAGCCCGAAGACGTAAGCCATTCCCCTGGACCTGTGGACATTGGGTCATCTGTTTCTAAGAGCAAAATAAGGATTTTGTAAGCCGCTTTAAATCTCCTTGAGGTAGGAAAAAAGCACGGTATAATAATCTTCTTTTTCTCCTCCTCCACCACCAGGAGGGACAAATTGCAAGGCTTGATGGTGACACAATTTATCCTTGCCTCTCCTTACAACCAAGGCTTGATCGTGACACAATTTATCCTTGCCTCTCCTTACTCAGGCATAACCATGCCATACTCAGCAGAGATGTTTAACTCATTTGTTACGAGGGCCAGATCTGTCATATATGTCACTTTGTTGAGCTGGGTCACGTATGCCATAAAACGTAATGCAAGGTACCGAAGATACAAACTTTATAAAGGACAGCAGCTAGTAAAGCTCCAAGTTGGTGCATCCTCACTGCAAGGGCCCCTGGCCTGGGGGGGTTTACAGAGGAAAGCCCAAATGGATGGACAGAAGAGCCAGCAGCGTGGTGCTAGGCAGATGCCCCCACACTGCCTGGAGGGGGTGCAAACCCATTCCCCAGCCCACTCCCACTACCAATGCTGTGAGCCTGGGCCCCGGGGTAAAAACATGAAATGGTTGGGTGCTGTGAGGTGCCCGTCTCTGAGCCACCATGGAAGGTGACTGGGAAGACGCTGAACTAACCCCCCCCCCCCGGGCAAGATACACCTGTGGAGTAGCGGCCACCAGGTGATCCATGGCGGAGCGATGCTGGGGGTTCAAGCCAGAGATCGTCGACAAGCCATGCCATCCCCATATGGTGATAGCCACCCCAGGCTGAAGGTCACCAGATTGTCTGCTGGGAGAGCGGGCAACACGTGCACAAGGCCACCCATGTGGCAGAGGCCTCAGGTCACCTACTGACTAGTACAGCTGGAGACTGCTGGCACTACTCCCCCATGAGGCGGTAGCCACCTATGGCTGAAGGCCACTGGGGGCCACTCCCCCATGAGGCGGCAGCCACCTATGGCTGAAGGCCACTGGGGGAGGGAAGCGTGGTCGCTGTGTTGCATGCTCAGCAGCAGGGCTAGGCTCCCAGTGTGGAAGAAACTGTCAATGAATGACCCCCATGGGCCAAAGTACAAACCGCCACATGGGGGCACAAATACAATGGCACTGGCTGCCAGCAGGCCACAGTGGAGGATCATCTGTGCCTCATCATGTGCAAGCACTGATCCCTGTGGCCATCCGGACAGCACCCCCAGAGCTGCAGGCCACGGGGAGAGGCGTGCAACCTCACCTTGGAACCCTGAGCCGGCATGAATGTGGCTGCCGTAGCTCCCAACTCACCAGTGAGGCTGTCAGTGAAGTGAAGAGGCTCTGCTTAACTGCTGCAGACGAGGCTGTTCTGCCATGCTGAAGCCACAATCGGAGGGGCTCTGCCCACTCACATACATCCGTGAGCAGCCTTCTGTTCCATCACACCAGTTGCTCGCAGGCCAGATAAAAGCCCGAGACAGGCCAGTTCTGGCCCCCAGATCTTATGTTTGACACATGGTTGACAGGTGCTTACCTCTTGCCGGCAGGGTGGTGGTGGGAGGGAGCTACCAGGAGTGAGGGGAGCGGGGTGATGACACTGTGCACAACATCTTCAATGTGAAGATGTAATGCGGAAGTGACGTCATCACTCTGGGGACGTTGCACAGCCGTACGACGTCCTCGGCATCATGACATCACTTCCATGTGATATCATCACATTGGTGACATCGCGCTGGGGCAGGGCTTCCCCCCACCAGCTACTTGGCCGGTGGTGGGCAGGAGCCTGCAAAATCAGGGGATCCCCCACTCCCACATGGGGGCTGGCAACCCTAGTTTGACACCCCAGCCTTACTGCACAAGCAAGCCACATGCAGAAATTTCCAGAGAAAAGCTAACTTACAATTATATACACAGGCAACTGTGATTCCCCCCCCCCCTCCATAACAGTGATTGAGGTTACTCACACAAGCAAAAACTGCAGCATGAGAAGCGGCCTTTGGTAACGGTGGGGGGAGGGGACAAATCAGCTTATCTTTCCTTCTGGAATCTCAGAAGCCTGCTTGAAACTAGCCCAAGCGTTAGAATTGCTGTTCTGCTCTGCCTTTAATATCAGCACTTATTACACCGTGCCTGAGAACTTAGGCACAGCATGTGTAAACTGCGGGCTGATTACCACTGTGAGCCTACAGGCCTTCAGCTTTATGTGTGCCAAGCCAATACTGGAGGCAGCAACATTCTCTTAATGCAAGGTTGCCTCGCAATAGCCTTACAATAACTAACCCAACCCCTACCTAATGCATTTTGACCATGAGCAGTAATTCCTGCTCTTCACAATCGGCTTGGATAATGCCCTACCATATGAGACCGGGGATATGTCTAATCCTTTAAACATCTAGCCAAGCATTGAACTATTTGGCCTCCTGAGGCAGTGAAGTCCGTATTGTAAATCACAAAAAAGTCAAGGCAGGGGGGTGGGGGCGGGGAGAACCTTCAATGGCAGCACATGTTACACATTAGTGGCTTCATTTGGTGTTTGGATTTGAGATTAGTGATGATGTCAATTTAGATTTCTGTATTGATTTATTACACTGTTGTATTTTGTTCACTCCTGTTCAGCTGCCAGGATTTTACAGGACAGAAGTGGAAGGTCACTTTGTTAAATACTGCGGCTTTTCTGTGGATATTTTGCACAAATGTTACAATGTGCCGTGCGCTGATAAAGATGATCAAAGGAAAACATACATACATACATACATCCTTGGATTTTTTTTTACAAAAAAATCCGATCCATGTTTTAAAACGTACTCATCCCGGTCATTCTTTGTCCCATCTATGAAAGCCGACACACAAAACCCGCTGGCTTTAAATCTAAAAAGTCATTCTGAAATACTGAGATTCAGTCCATCTTAGGTTCATATAAAAAGAAAATTTCTCTGAGTATATATTGCATAAAAAGCAAAAAATCCAAGACTACTTTTTTTACTGAAAACAATAGATTTTGTTTACCCTAATCGTTAGGGTTGCCAAACTCCAGGTTTGTGCCTGGAGATCTCCCAGAGTTACAACTGATCTTCAAACTATAGAGATTAATACCCCTGGAGAAAATGGCTGCTTTGGAGGGTGCATTCTAAGGCTTTATGCACCAGTGTAATCCCACCCCTCCCCAAACCCCACCCTCCCCAGTTTTCCCCCTCCCCCCAGATATCCAGGAATTTTCCAACCCAGAGCTGGCTACCCATTAGAGCTGGCAACTCAGTCAAGCATCCTCAGTCAACTGAAAATGTCCCCCATCACACTACCTCTACCACTGCCAGGCCTCAGGAGAGACTGCTGCTTCATTTGGTCAATGGCAAGGATTTAGGTACCATTACAGGCCCCTTCCAGGCCTTGCACTGGCAAGAATGCAACCTTGTGTTGTTCTTTTTTGGAGGGGGAGGCCAGCATTTGTGTCAGGATCTTAGCTGAACCACAATGCCATTCTCCTGTGATGGGAATTCAGAATGTGGGCACCTTGCCTTCCAGATAGGACACCTCCTCATCAGCCGCCACAGGGCCTGGCAAACGTCATCCCAGCGGTGCTCAAAGAAGAGTCCTCTATCACCTGTAACATCTACTCTGCACACCAGAGTACCCATGTCTATAAGTCTTGAGTGCAAAAGTACATATGATTCTGGGGAAACAGTGTGCTGGCCAGGCCCTTTTGGAAAGAGAACGTTGGACTAAGTCCGCACTGTTTTCTTGACTGACTGAGGGCGAACCCTCTCCTTTCCAAGGTAACCCTGAAGAACAGTAAGGGAGGGGAGGAAATTAACATGAGTGTCTGTCTGCCTTTGTCAAGTATGTGGGGTTTCAACCATGATCCGTGACCTGCCTGACTTCCCTCCATGGAGAAAGAGTAACTACCAGAGAAACCCTGCAAATTTTAGCTAGCCAGAAACTGTAGTTTCTTTTTGTTTCTGCTGTTCCGTGTTTCCAAACCCCAGTTTTGCTTATTTTAGTGAGCGTAGCAATGAATAAAAGTACAAACTGAAATTCATCTCCATATTCTGAGAGAACTGCTCTGCTGCCTCCCCCACATGCGCTATCCACCCAGGGGAAACTGCCTGCCTTGCTGGGAGAAGGAAGTTGCCAAGTTCTCCCCTCAGTCCTGAAAAGGGGATTTCCCGTCCTGCCATTCATTCATTTACAAGCAGTAATCATCAGGATGACCTGGAGCAGCCAAGTCATGCCACATACAATTATCAGGAAATACTCAGGGTGGTGGCAAAAAACAACCAGAGGGTAGCTGAATCCAGTCTTGCTGGGTGGCAGGCTTAAAGCCCCTTTAAACACAGGTGTCCACAGGGGGTCCAAGCGGCTTCTTCCCCTCATCTCCCATTATAGCCCCAACCCTGGCATTGTGGCAGATGTTGACAGCTCCTTCTCCCCATCTAAACACTCAAGATGAGAAAGTGGGCCTCAGGTGCTGCTCCCAACTAGCCAGATACTCGTCCCCCCCACACACACCTGCAGCTTCTCCTCCCCATTTGCTCCCTGCCCAGTACCTGCCCGCTCACTCCCCCCAAATGGTGGGTTATTCTCACCATCAAGATACTTGCTCCTGATAGGTAGGGGCAGCTGGAAGCAGCTCTATTCAGCCATCTCTTGTTCCTCAGAATCGGTGTCCGTTGTCACTTTCTCACCCTTCTGGGTGAGAGGTGGGCCAGGAGCAGCAACCGAGGGGTGTCCAGTTGTACTGTCTATAACTAGAATTCACAGTTTTCCCCATAATTATCAAGAAACACGCTGCCTTAGGGATTTGTGATTAGCTGCCTTAGGCACTTATATTTACCAAAGCCTTGCAGACTTAGACACAGGTCCATTTAATTAGGCATTCTCTTTCCAACAGCAGCCAGCTGAATGCCTTCAATAATCCCAGGGGTCATTTCCTGCAGGAGCGCACAGGAGCGGAGCTCCGGCAGTAAATAGCCCAGGGGGCGGGCACATGCAACAAGCCCCGCCCCCTGCTCCCAGAAGCCCTCAGTCAGAGCAAGAAGCAGCCAGGTAAGTTGCAAAGCCCCCCCACCGACCCCGGTGGCACCTTTAAGACCAAGTTTTATTCAGGTACAAGCTCTCCCTCCTCTGCAAGGACAGATCTGCACCTCCCCCCCCCCAAATAGCTAGCAATCCAAAACAGTCCAGTGGAGCCTGAGCGGTGGGTGTTGCCTTCTGACACACTTCCAGTGATGTCAGGGGGTGTGGCATATGCAAATAAGTTATGCTAATGAGATATGCTAATGAGCTCCTGCACCTCTTTTTCTACAAAATGACCCCTGAATAATCCCATATGGCCAGCAACAACCCTCTCCTACTCTCTCTTCCTAGAGGGATTCAGTGGTACAATGCCACCTGCAGAAGTATATCATCCAGGCCTTCCCCAAAATGTATGAATACAACTTGGAACCCATGGGTCCCAGCCAAAGTACAAAACAATGCATTGGTTCTACATTACTGTACTGGAGTGAGAAGTCCAAAAGCGCCCTTCTGTAAGTGGCAGACAACTACCATGGGTGGAACAGCACCTTTGGAACCTACCCACTATGTATGTGTGTGCGTGTGTGTTAACTGCCATCAAGTCACTTCTGACGTATGGCATCCCTATGAAGAAATGACCTCCAAAACGTCCTATCGTTAACAGCCTTGCTAAGCTATAGCAAAGTGAGGGTCATGGCTTCCTTGTCTGAGTCAATCCATCTCATGTTGGGTCTTCCTCTTTTCCTGCATCATTGTCTTTTCCGGTGACTCATGTCTTCTGATAATGTGACCAAAGTGCAATAGCCTCAGTTTAGTCATTTTAGCTTCTAGGGAGATTTCAGGCTTGATTTGATCTAGAAACCACAAATTAGTCTTTTTGGCAGTCCACGGTATCTGTAAAACTCTTCTCCAACACCACATTTCACATGAACCCGCTTCTTCCTGTCACCTTTCTTCATTGTCTGACTTTCGCACTCATACATAGTAATGGGGAATACTATGGCATGAATTATACCCACTACACTCAAGCCAATAAAGCCACACTGCTGTGAATCCACAAGCCACATTTTTCAGTCTGAGTGTCCACAAGTATAAAAGGGGAAAACGTTCTTACCATCCTAGGCATGGATGACATGGCAGTATAATGAAAAAACAGAAAGCAAAGAGCTTGTACCTAGCCCTTAGCAGTGTCAGACAGCACAGGCCTTGCTTGCTGAATTGACCTGTCAAATTATAAAAGAACCGAGAGTAGGCTGATTTTCAGTGACAATATTTACATGATGTAGGCTACCTAGGATTGGGAGCAAGGCAGGAGAGGAGTCAGAAAAAGTGCAGCAATTTATACTTTGAATAAGATGTCAGCATGCCCCTCATGCTACATTCAGAAACGAGAACCTCTTTCCCAATTCATACATGCACCAGTATCCAACATCTAGATAACTGAATAGTAAGCACAGCTAGAGTGGCTGACAATCGTGTATCATCCCAAGTGATTTCCTTTTCCTACATGATTGTATTCTCCAGGACAGAAAGATCGTAACTCAAAAGTAGCCACCTTGAACAGCATAATACTATTGACCTCCAGCGGAGATTCTACAAAGTCATGCCCAATGAGCTGTATTTTGAAAGGGATGTTGATTTATGCTTCTGTTTACAGCTTAATAAGAAAAGGTCTTTTATACTTAAGATCAGGACTATCTCTTCCAAACAACAGCTTAGTTTATTTAACCAGGACATAAATATTAGCATTTATCAAGCATTATCCCAGTTCACCTTATAACCCTGCTTACAATTAGTACTACATGGTTGGCATTTGACCAGCTTTAACAGTCAAATGTAACCATGCATTTGAAAAATTATTATGTACTTCGAGAGAGAAACTTATTAAGAAAATGTATGGTATGCTGATGTAATTGAAAATGCAGGATGAAATAGTTAAAGAATGTATGATTAAATGGATCCAAAATGTAGGCTATAACATAGATTTGTCACAATGGAGTAAAATATGGAATGTGAATATCAAGTTGACCAAATTGGTTGCATTTAAAGAAAATTTGTATAAATTGTCCTGTAGATGGCATCTAACCCCAGAAAGGTTAGCTAAAATGTATTAAAACTTGTAACAAATGTTGGAAATGTAATAATGATGTTGGATCATACTATCATATGTGGTGGACATGTAAAAAGGATAATAAATACTGGATTGGAGTACAAATTTTTTTACAATCAGTGTTGAATATTACAATAGTTTTTAAACCAGAAGTATACTTGCTAAACTGTCTACCCGATGACTTAGATAAGAACCATAGATACTTTATTTTACATTTTATAACAGCAGCCAGAATCTTATCCACAATGACATGGAGGACATTGAAAATCCCAATGCTTAATGAGTTGATAACGAAGATCATGGAATGTGCTGAAATGGACAGATTGACAAATATACTAAAAGGAAAAATGGAAGAAGAATTTATGGGACCATGGAGGGTGTTTTATGACATCAGTACTAAGAAGCTAAGACTAAATGAAGAACAATAAGAAATATGGTTATAATAGTTGTGAAACTTTCAGGAGAGGGTTTGCATGCAGAATGCTAATTTGGATTTTTTTACACAACTCTGTACTCTTTCCCCCCCTTCTTTTCCCTTTCCCCCTTTCTACATATAAACTAATAAAACTCTATTTAAAAAAAATGTAACCAAATCTGAATGAAACACTGGAAAGACAAGTAGAAGCAGGACAACATGAGCTAAAGGTCTGGAAAAATAGCAGAAGCAAAGCTTTAACAAGTTTGATTTAAAAACTTTCAAAAGTTGTTATTTCAAAGCCTCGGGGAGGCATTGGTGGGAATGAGGGAAGAGGCCCAAGAGAAGAAAGGACTGAGAGGAAGAAGGACAAAAGAAAGCTAAAAGTCAAGCCAAGGGTAAAGGTATAAATTAGCCCCCCTTCTGGCAAGAATCAATTAGTGCTGGACAATTCACCCTTTACAATATTCTTTCACTGTCCGCTTTTCTTCCTTGTTACATAAGGCATCCCATTCAGCAAAAACTGTCTCAAACTCAGCAAAGAACTCCATATTTTAAATGGATGTTTTTAACTGGTAGGGGGTTCCGATGTGATAAACATTTCAAATATTATTTATAAAACAATAGAAAAAATTAACTCAAAGTTTTTATGTATGGTGGCCCAGTTTCATTTCTCGGCATCTTCAGTACATGTTTTCACTACTACAGCTACCACTCTCAGTTCTAGATAGAAAACCACATTCATACCTGACTTTGGCCCTCGGAACTCAACAATGAAGCACTGGGGTGATGGGGAGGATGTGCTGCCCCTCATGTACTCACTAAGTGGCAACTGCTATTGATCTCTTTACGGCAAGCAAATTTCAAAGTTCTCCTCAAAGAACCCGAAATATAAATTTACAATTCAATCTACAACTCATTAGTATGAAATACTTGAACTTAAATGGAATTAAGGGCTGTTCAAAAGTTTTTTTCACCCTCACTACCTGATATGAAACCAGGTTTCTACACTTCCTCTCAGGTCTCCTCAGCATGGTCAGAAATTAATGCCTGAGCTAGGACATCCCCTATTTATATGAATGTGTTATCTCCCTTGAAATGTAATGTTAAACCTTTTTACCTAGGGTCAGGGGTATTTCAAAAGTGTAGCAGACATCTGATTCTTTTGAAAAAACTTGGGAGGTTTTGTTGAGGAAGGGGAGATTTTCATAACTGTTGCTTTCTATCCTGCTTGGTGGTGGAAAGTGCCATCAAGGCCCAGAAGACCCATGTTGATCCCATAGGGTTTTCAAGGCAAGAGACATCCAGAGGTGGTTTACCATTGCACACCTCCACATCATGGCCCTGGTATTCCTTGGAGGTCTCCCATCGAAATACTAGCCAGGGCCAACCTTGTTTAGCTTCCGAGATCTGATGAGATTTGGTTATCCTGGGCTATCCTGCTTACTCATAACAAAGACAAAAGAAAGCAGGTTGGATCCAACAACCTTTTCTGTTGGTGAAAATGGAGGGTGAAGTCTCCTTTGACTACCAAAAAGGCTATGATAGGGATTGTGGAACCTCCATGAACAAAAGCCATGTGGAATGGGAGCTCTAATTAGAGTTACCAACCTTCAGGTGGGGCCTGGAGTTCTCCCAGAGTTACCACTAATCTCTGGACTACAGAGATCAGTTCCCCTGGATAAAATGGCAGCTTTGGAAGCTAAACTACATGGTGTTAAATCTCTAGCTATAATAAGGCAAGGAACTGATCAAGTCTGTGTGAAAGCGTTGGCAAGATCCAACCCATCATTGTCAATAAAAGTAGAATGGGTGTGGTATATTTATTGTATACATTACAATGGAATCGCCTGGTTCCCTCTGATATTTGTGTAAAGTGGTTTAATCTTATGGGGTCGCATCCCTGCTTAGTTGTACTGTTTGTTGGCTAGAAGTACAGAAGGGTATGAGCTCCCTCGTTGTGAAACTGGTTGTTCCCATCTCTATATATCCTTGTTAATAAATAGATATTGTTTTGAGCTCAACTGTCTGCTGTAAGAACCTAAGAGCAGGAACCATGAATGAGTACCTTAATTCTTACAACAGGATGAATTTGAAAACTAGATGGAGAAATGGATGCTTTTAAATAGAATTTTTGG
>NW_015169184.1:595096-616010 GCF_001447785.1 Gekko japonicus | reverse complement strand
GAGCTATTTTCAGAAAGGGTCAGTCAAATCAAATGCCATAATGACACTTCTCCGAGATTTAATTTTATCAGGCAAATTATTTGAGCTGTTTGTGTATTTTTGCTAACAGAAAGCCATTATTTTCTGTTTACTCGTCTCTACTATAAAACTGAGCATCACAGCTGGAGTAAAAGAAAAAACAATAAAGTGAGAGTCTACGACTCTACGCTACTCGTATAGATATACAGGACATGGTTTGTTTTTAAATGTAATATTCTTTCACCAAGTTTTAATGGCATCCTTATAATACTTTTTGTCTCTACTCTCTAATTGGTTCAGAGCAGAGACAAAGACAGACACAGCTGACAAACAGCGAACCAATTCATTTTTCAAAAAAGCTTTCTCTTACAAGAGATTACACCTGTCTCATTTCAGCACACTCAGCCATCTGGCCTTTCTCTAGGATGGGTGCTTAAACTTCAAGGTCCAGTTATTGTTACTTTTTAGGGTGGGGGAGGGTTCTCTGCAGCGCACACATCCACCCACGTTTCAGGAGGAACCCCTTCTGCTTGTTCAGGAAACGTGCCTTTTGCAACTTTGCACTAGAAATATCAATTTTTAAAAGCAAATGCACATATTGTGATACTTCCTATATTATACATATGGCTTACATTTATCACATTATAATTCCTGGATAAATCCTTTGAATAACCAGCTTCATAACTAAGAGGCATACTTCCGTTATCACCACATCATTCCCTAAAGCCAATCTTTTGATTTTGCCTCAAAATCTTGAAAAGGATAAATGTTCCCCTTTCATGGTAACATGGTTTGTTTACCTTGTTATAGCAGAAGAGCCATTAAATTTAAGTACGTTTTTATTGTAAGTATTTAACAAGTTTGTATACATTTCATATTGAAATCTAAAATCTTTGTTTTACAAACATTTGCTAACTGAAAGGGCAGTGATCTCACTAAGGGTTTCCCTTCTTTCTTCAACTTTGTGAAACAAACTCTCTGGATGTTGCACAATTAAATTTGACTGTGAAACAAATACCTGAATACACACTATAGTGGTTTTTTTCTTTGGCAACTTATTTATTTGCTGTACAGTATTGTGCAGAGGTGCTGACCCCCCTCCCACCATAAGGCTATTAGGGTTCAGCTGAATGCTGCCCAGCAGCAAAGAGTGCCCTTCACATCCCCCCCAGCTGTATAGCCAATAGACAGCTGGCTTAGCCAAATTCCCTTCAACAATAGAGGTCTCAAGGTGCTCACCAAGTTTTCATGCCCACAGGTCTTTTTCTGTTTTTTTTCATGTAATCTATGACCAGCTATACTCCATAGAACTGAAATTCATCTAACCCATATACCTATATCCTTCCAAATGTTCAATGTACCTTATAACCTAACTTTGGTGTTCATTTATAACTACCCTTTTGGTAAACAATAGCATCTATTTTCAAGTATTGAATTTGGATCCACCAATCAATCAGAAGACACACATGGCTGGACAGCTAACTGTAGTGAGAACTAGAAAGTTTCAGCTCAAGGTCAGATGATGGGGGTGATAGTGGACCCCCAATCTAAGGCAAAACTATATTTTCTCTCATCTGATGGTTTGAGACCTAGTGTCCAAAATATTATGCTAAATGAGGTTGCACAGAATAATAACAATATTAAAGTTTTAATAATATACTACTATAAAATGTCTAGTGCTTTTTTGCTTCAGGATTTTTTTTCCTGTTAACAATTTCAAGAAATATAGTTATTTCAAAGTATTGAACAAACATCTCTATGGAATTTAAAATGCTATAGATTTCTTGCAGGATTAAACACAATGGTTCAGAGGCCATATAGATATACCACAATTACATCAACATGTGTGTCATGTAGATTAAGATATTGTTACCTTGAAATTTTTAAGATGTTGAGGATAAAGGGAAAATAGAAATATAAATGGGAAAAGGGGAGGAGCATTGCGGGAAGCCAGAAAAGGGGGGGGGAGGAGATAAGAGAAATGGATATGTGATAAAAGAAATGTAATGTAATGTTGAATGTGTTGATATATCCAAAATAAAAGTTTTGAGAAGAAAAAAAAAACATGTGTGTCATGTAGACACAGATGCAAGGAGTCAAAGCATACCAGCAAACAGAAATTTTGCAGTCTACTTCCATAGGTCTAGGACTCCATGGTTTGAATTAAAAGACATTCCCCTTCATGACCAGAAGGCACATGTGTTCATGCAGGGAATATTGCCAATTTCCCTTCCACCTGTATCTCCTCAAAAAGCCATGCAGGATTTCATACCACTCTAAACACAATTTTTAAATGCATGGGGAGATGTGTGTGTGTGGGGGGGGAATCACAAATACACTCTCTGTGAGCAGTGTCCTCTGCTCAGCAGCGGGAGCTTTAGAGCCAACCCCATGTCAAAAGGAGTTAGGTAAATTTGATTATTTTTTCACAAAACATATATTGTAACATTTCATGGGACCCACAGGGATCGAAGCCATGTGGGACTGGGATATGGGGCTTTAATAAGGAGGGCAAGACTGAGCAAAAAGCTGGCAGGATCCAACATCCTACTTTGGACGCCTGTACAACACAGCTTCACTTTGTAGTCAATTTTTCTCATTGCAAGAAGAGCTGTGTTGATTGCTACTCCTGACTCTTAGAGAGATTGATATCAAACCAGTATAAGGCAATAACAAAATAAAATGCGGCTGTGAGAGGGCAAATAGAAGTTTTTACCAGCCTTCTAGACAGGAAGCATCAGAACGCTCAAGCAACTTTATTATGCTGTATGCTAATTTGCTATATGTATGGACTAAATGTATACTGCTATATGTACGGACTGGCAACTTCTGTTTGAATACAAACATCTCTATGGAATTTAAAATGCTATGGATTTCTTGCAGGATTAAACACAATGGTTCAGAGCCCATATAGATATACCACAATTACATCAACATGTGTGTCATGTAGATTAAGATATTGTTACCTTGAAATTTAAGATGTTGAGGGTAAAGGGAAAAGAGAAATATAAATGGGAAAAGGGGAGGAGGATTGCGGGAAGCCACAAAAAGGGGGGGGGAGGAGATAAGAGAAATGGATATGTGATAAAAGAAATGTAATGTAATGTTGAATGTGTTGATATATCCAAAATAAAAGTTTTGAGAAGAAAAAAAAAACATGTGTGTCATGTAGACACAGATGCAAGGAGTCAAAGCATACCAGCAAACAGAAATTTTGCAGTCTACTTCCATAGGTCTAGGACTCCATGGTTTGAATTAAAAGACATTCCCCTTCATGACCAGAAGGCACATGTGTTCATGCAGGGAATATTGCCAATTTCCCTTCCACCTGTATCTCCTCAAAAAGCCATGCAGGATTTCATACCACTCTAAACACAATTTTTAAATGCATGGGGAGATGTGTGGGGGGGGGAATCACAAATACACTCTCTGTGAGCAGTGTCCTCTGCTCAGCAGCGGGAGCTTTAGAGCCAACCCCATGTCAAAAGGAGTTAGGTACATTTGATTATTTTTTCACAAAGAATATATTGTAACATTTCATGGGACCCACAGGGATCGAAGCCATGTGGGACTGGGATATGGGGCTTTAATAAGGAGGGCAAGACTGAGCAAAAAGCTGGCAGGATCCAACATCCTACTTTGGACTCCTGTACAACACAGCTTCACTTTGTAGTCAATTTTTCTCATTGCAAGAAAAGCTGTGTGGATTGCTACTCCTGTCTCTTAGAGAGATTGATATCAAACCAGTATAAGGCAATAACAAAATAAAATGCGGCTGTGAGAGGGCAAATAGAAGTTTTTACCAGCCTTCTAGACAGGCACCATCAGAACGTTCAAACAACTTTATTATGCTGTATGCTAATTTGCTATATGTATGGACTAAATGTATACTGCTATATGTACGGACTGGCAACTTCTGTTTGAATGTATCTGAAGAAGTGTGCAAGCATATGAAAGCTTATACCTTGAATAAAACTTTGCTGGTCTTAAAGATGCCACTGGACTCAAACTTTGTTCTACTGCTTCAGACTAATGCTGACCCACCTAAACAAATTTTATTCATGAGCTGCCATCACCTCAAACGGGAGTTTCTATTTTCCATAGCCCTTTCAATATTTCTGCTTTAGTTCTGACATAAAACCAACATATCTGTTCATCTGTCGTAAATGTAACAGTATTTACACACTGCCCAGCCATTCAAATCCAGAGGCAGATTAGTACAACAGATTTAAAACAGATTTCATTATTAGGAAAACCAATCACTTGGAATTCAGAACAAATAATATATTTCTAAATCTGGCCAAAAAGCCAGCTTTGCTTTCCCCTTGATGGAATAAAGGGATAAAATAAAACTATTTCTACATTTCCAAGACTGCTTTAGTTACAAGGGTCTGAGGGTTGCTAACTCTGGGCAGGGAAATTCCTGGAGGGACCTCGGAGGGGTTTAATGGTGTACAGTCCAAAGCAGCCATTTTTTCCATGGGAACTTACCTTAGTCATCTGGAGATCAGCTGCAATTCTCTGGGAGACCTCCAGGCCCCACCTGGAGGTTGGCAACCATAAGGCCATGCCCACCATAAGGGTGTCAAAGAGATAGAAGTTACCAGTCCTGCCTTCTCCCAAAGATAAAACCTTCAGATACTGGATAAATTGTACCTATCCATTCCTTCTGATGGAGAACAATCTATAGCAGGAGGCTTAGTTTGTGAAAAGCCAATCAGGAAAATTTATTCCAAGATACAGTTTCTATTCCTCATGCTAATGAAGGCTGCTTTAAATTAAACATTCTTAAACACTAAACCATTACTTAAGCTAGCCAGGAACTGAAAAATTCCTTTAAAGCATTTGAAATACTTAAGAAATCATTGGGCAACCATTAACCAGGCTGGATGAAGGGGTTCAGGGTAGAGGTAGATCTTGTTGCCAAGGTGACCGAGAAATCCACATATCAAGCAAGACAAGAGGCTTTGCTGTCTCTCAGAATGGAATTTTGTTCTTTTAAAATGGAGGCCAGTAATAAAACTGCCCAGTCTATGTCACATCCATCATAGCCTCCTTGTGCTTCTACATGAAAATCCTAAAAGTACATGTTCTTAGTAAAGGTAAAGGTTCCCTTGCTCGAAAGCCAGTCAAATCCGACTCTAGGGTTGCGGTGCTCATCTCCGTTTCAAAGCCGAAGAGCCAGCGCTGTCAGAAGACGTTTCCGTGGTCATGTGGCCAGCATGACTAAACACCAAGGTGCACGGAACGCTGTTACCTTCCCACCGAAGTGGTACGTATTTATCTACTTGCAATTTCTTGCTTTCGAACTGCTAGGTTGGCAGGAGCTGGAACTAGAGACGGGAGCTCACTCTGTCATGTGGCACACTCGGGTCTCGAACTGCTGAACTACTGACCTTCCACAGCCTGCAGTTCAACGTCTTAACCACTTGAGCCACCGCAGCTCCGAATATTAGGACCTCGAATATTTTGCACACATGTATACAGCAAAGAATACAGAGCCTGGCAACAAACCTGTTCCATTCATAATCTCAGTTTTTAAAGTTTTATTATTTTGAAATGATGATTTCTAAACTTCACAGTTGCAGGCAGCAAAAGGAGAATTTGTGGACAGGAGCTGTGGAAGAATGAAAAACAAACAAACAGCAGCTCCGAATATTAGGACCCCGAATATTTTGCACACATGTATACAGCAAAGAATACAGAGCCTGGCAACAAACCTGTTCCCTTCATCATCTCAGTTTTATTATTTTGAAAAGATGATTTCTAAACTTCACAGTTGCAGACAGCAACAGGAGAATTTGTGCTGTGGAAGAATGAAAAACAAACAAACAAAATACATAGGGCAGTAGGGATTTCATGACCTATAAGGGTCTGTCTTCTCTATGCTGCATGTGTTTTGTATACTAGGCATATTGATCTTGGATTTAGAGCTTGGGACTCCTTGGTTCAAAGTTTTGAGCTTACCAATGCTTGTTAACAATCTGCACTAGCATAGCCTCAGTGAAATCAGAATGAACTGCTCCCTAATAAAGTAAAAATAACTGGTTCATTGGAGCTGATTATCCTACCTGTCACAGGCTTGCTATGGCATATTGCTAAAAGCATGGAGCACACTTGCGGGATCACTCAGTAAACTATCAATTAACTATCAGTAAACCAACACCTTGAATCTTCAGTGTGTCTAAATCTCAACATGGCCCTATCAGCGGATACTTAAATCTGAAGGAAACAACAAAGGGGCAGGAGAGAGAAAAAAACCAACCTGAGAAGCAAGTCATTTCTAGTGTGTGTTGTCATTATTTAGACCATCAAAGCAGGCCCTCTGGGCCAAAACACGTTTGGTCCAGTGGTTATTTTGTGTAACCAATGTTTTATCTTAGTTACTGTACGTGCAACTTACATGTGTTGCTGTATGCTATTTGGATGTAATGTGACACCCACTACCTCATAGTTTTTATCTATGTTTTTCCCCCCAATTTTTATTCTTTTTCAAAAGGAATACAGAATTCAATATTATAATACACAAATATAGGTTGCTTCACTTAGAGAAGAAAAAATACTATAAGATTTTTATCTATGTTTTACTCTATATTTACTGTGCACTTTGTACTTAAATCTGAAGCCATGAACAGACCAGATAGATCTTTTACAAACTTGAGAAAAGCCTCAGGTTTGCAGAAAAATCTTAACAACAACAATAGGGTTAATAACCACCACCACCCCAAATAGAAGCGATGCCTGTGGCTTTAAGAAATGAATACCTTCAGTGGTCATTGCTAGGCAATCATACAGTATTGCCAGGAACTTGCTACTATGCAACTTCCATGACTCCCCCAGGACCAACCGCTTGCTACAACAGCAGCTACTGCACAAAAGCCGGTGTGGTGTATTAGTTAGAGTTTCAGACCAGAATCTGGGAAACCAAGCTTCTAATTCCCACCCTGACATGGAAGCTCACAGAGTGACCTAACTCTCAGCCTAACTTGCCTCTGAGGGTTGTTGTGAGGAAAAAATGGAAGTGGGAAGGATGTAAGCTTCTTTGGGTCCCAGTTGTGGAGAAAGGCGGGGTATAAATGAAGTCAATAAATAACAACCATAGCTAAATACAGGGCGGCAGGTAAAAGGTTGGTTGGTGAGTGGGGAGGAGAAAAGGAAGCATGGAAAGGTGAGGCTATAGGGTTGCCAGGAAGAAGAAAAGACGAAATAGTGTAGGGTGGGGAATATAGGGGGAAATGAAGAGCCCACCAGGGCTTTTTTTCTAAGGAAACGCACCAGAGTTCCAGAACCTCTTCAACAAAATTCATTTTAAAATATGTTGTCGAAGGCTTTCACAGCCGGAGTTCATTAGTCGTAGATTTTCCAGGCTGTAGGGCCATGGTCTTGCCATTGTACAGCTGCTGGCAAAACGTCAGGTACTACAATGCCAAGACCACGGCCATACAGCCCAGAAAATCTACAACAACTAATCTTTTTTTAAAATATATAAAAGTTCATGAGTTTTCAGTGTACAGATTGAAAACTTCATTTCCCTCTTGAGAGTTATGGCACCTCTTAAAAAAAAAAAGATCCTGAGTGCCCTCCATACGTCTTTGTGGGTTTCTCACTGCACAACTGGACTCAGCCCAGCTGCTGGCACCACACAACTGGGTCTAGCCTGGTTCAGTGGCTGAAACCACAGCTTTCCCAGGGACAGGTTTCCAGAGGGAGGGGAGGGAAAGTTGAAGATGAGGGGGGCAGGCAAAGATAGACTGGCTGGTGAGTGTTAAGGAGAGAAGGCAGTGGGAAAAGGGGGCTAAGGCTAAAGAAATAAGCAGCCTATAGGCCTCAATGAAGCCTCTGAGGCCTCGTGTACAGTTTGCAAGCAGCCTTCATTTCCAAGGCACCCTATGGGTGTGTTCAGACGCGGCGTTTGCAACGGTATAGGTGCTAGTTGCAATTGGTGTACTTACCGGCATTCACACGTAGAACATCTGCCTTCCGTCCCTAACTGTTGCAAAGCCCTTAAAACCGTTGTACTCTGCCACTAGGTCCCCAAGTGGTAGTATCCTGAGTACAACGGTTGTAATCACTTACCCCCCCCCCCCCCCGTCTGATCGCTCTCCACCATTGCAGAGCGACTTCCATTCGGAAGCCTGAGGCTTCCGATTTTCGCCTGCCATTTTTTTTAAAAGGTCGGCGATATGCGCTTGGGCGAAGCTTCGCCCTGGCGTTCGTTTTTTTTTAAAAAAGGACCTTAGTTTAGCGTTTCGGAGGCATCTGGGACCTCAGGGAGGCTACTTTGCTCTTTAAACTTTAAAGGTAAGTCCTTACCTTTAAAGTTTAAATGTAATACAGGTTTTTTTGCGCATGCGCGAAGATCGCCATTCTATGGATGGCTGCCTATGCGCATGCTCAAACTGAGTGAAAAAAAACACACAAAAAACGCCGATGCCCGCTGTGTGTGGACGGGCATACAGCGATGGGATCCACAGACAGGAGGCATAAACTGCACCGGTTCCAATCGGTACAGTTTATGCCGGCTGAAACGGCGTGTCTTCTGATTGGACTGAGGTGAAATTTTAAGGAAAGGGAAGGCCAATCACTACCACAGTAACTGGGCCTTGACAGAAAGAATATAAGCCCCTCCCCCCATAAGACAGAAGATGCTCTTCTCCTAGGAGCTGAGTGGCAGGGGGCTGCAGCCACCCAAAGAGGATGGGTTGGACCCAGGAAGAGCCAGGTACAGTAGGGACTAGTGAGGCAGCCACATTAGGAAGCTTCATGGCTTTCTTGCCAGCTTCTTTATCCATTAATTTTGCCCTGTTGGTTGAAACATATCCCCAATAAAGCTGTAGCTCCCAAGTGTTTTTAGACATCTGTTGGATATTACCCCTACCTTATTTAATAAATAATTTGTTTTAATATGCCTGGGTCCTCACGCCTTAAGCTTGACCAGTCACCTGCCAACGCTTCTCTGGTGGAGGGGTGCTGTTTTGAAGGATGAAGGGAGGGGGGTATTCTGGGCCCTCCCTAGGTTGAACCCACAGAACAGAGTGGTGGCAGATAGTTACCGTAAGGCCTCGCCTGCTCCAGGGCTGAAGAGGGCAAAGGCCCTCGCCTGCTCCAGGGCTGAAGAGGGCAGGAAGGAAGGAAGGGGTGTGGGGTAGAGGGCTCCTGGGAGGAGACACCCTCTTAGATAAGCCCCTACTGGTCCCCTTGAACCCACAACAAGGGGCTTTCAGGTAAGAGAAAGAGGAAATAGTGGGGGAAGGGAAATGAGATCTCCCCCACAAGTCATGGTGGGTCCCTTACTTGTCCATAGTTATATTTTACAAACATTATGTGCATACTGTTGACACAAATCTTGGGGAACACCAAAGGTAGCAAACTATGAATTACGTACACAACCTTCTAATTATTTATTGTATTTTTACTCCACCTTTCCTCAGGGAATGTACATGATCTCTTTCCCCATTTTATCTTCACAAAAATGCTGTGAGGTAGGTTAGGTTGAGAGAGAACAAATGGTCCAAGGTCACCAAGTGAGCTGTATGACAAACTGGGGATTTGAATTTAGGTCTCAGTCAGAATCTGACAGTCTAACCATTTTCTGACAAAATCCATTTTTTTAACATATACGTTCTGCAGTTTGTGTTTCTGAGTTCAAACACAGGCAACAATCCAGCCAAAGCGAAGTACAAGTACCATGGAAGACTTACCAGTGAAATCCTAAACAGAATTGCATCCTTCTAACCAATTTATTTCAGTGGTCTTAAGAAGGTGGAACTCTGTTCAGGATTGCACTGTTAGGCACATGCTAAAATCTCTCTCAACAAGATTTAAAATGCTGTCAGCTTTTGTCTTCTATATTTGCTATATTCATATGTCAAGTGTCCTGCCAGCCACTAAAAAGTTACTTTTGATGCTGTGTAATATAAAGCACAAGTTTTGACCTGTAATTATTCCAAACACATCTAAGTTATCAGTGTGTGTGTGTGTGGGGGGGGAGCCTTGGATAAGTTTAACCGGCTGAATTGAAAACTGTGCCATCAATGCCAAAAGAACAACCTAAATGGTAATTATGAGACGCGAAAGTGGACTAATCACTGGGTGGGGGGGGGGGGGGGAGGAAAGAAAGAAATGTTGCTGAAGACAGATAGTACAATAACTGCATAATTAAAACAAGGTGCCAGACCAAACACTCTTCAGGAAACAAGAATTAGTATAACGCAGTGGAGAGACAGAATCTTACCCAATATTTGCATATTTAGACTGATTGTACTAATGAGGGTGTAAGTAATTGTACATTCTTAAAGAAACACCTAAGAAGGTATATTTTAAAAATATTGTGAATGTGCCACACCACTGCCAAATGGACCTGTATGTACGCTGACATAACGATGTCTCTCGCAATTTAGATCTTAAATGCACATAGTTAAAAACAAAGCTTCCAAAACACCTTGATCTGTGATGGATGACGGACACTAATTTCAAAAGGGGATTTTAAAAAAGCATTAAAAAGCTCTACCCCTGCTGCCCAGATTGTATGGCGATCCTTCCTGGATCAGGTCCATGTGCATATTCTTTAACTCTGATACCCCCACATATAATTGGCACTCTCATAGTCACACCTACAATCTGATAGTGATGTACATGCAAAACCTTCTCGCTTGAAGGCCCGTGCTGTCCATAAAGTCATGTGGATTGGGGACTATGCGTACAATCCTAAACAGAATTACACCCTTCAAAACTCTTTGGCATCAATGGATTTAGAGGGGTATAACTCTGTTTAGGATTGCACTGCATGACTAGAAAGTAAAGAACCATCCATGAACATGTTTACATTTATTAAAGATTTAACTCATTTTATACAGAACAAAACTGTTTCGTTACATCAGTCCTATACATTGTCATGGAAGCACATCTTTAAAATGAATATAAATCCATTCAGAGGGGCCCAACATTTAAAAATCAAACAAAGGCGATCCATAAAACAATGTAAAAAATCCCTTGGAAATGTTAGCCAGTCTGCCCTTTCCACAGTTGAGCGACAAACACAGGACCTCCAGGTTAGCCATACCCAAGCCATTTCCCTGAACAAACAAGAAGAACACAAATCTTTGCATCATACCTGGGTTGTGATACTTTCAGAAAGCACAGGGCTTTCAACTGCACAGTGACCTCAACCGAGAAGGAAACAAAACCTCTGCTTCTCCATTTTCTGCTAGCAAAGGCTCACTGCAGCAGTCTGTATATATTTCTTCCCCCCAGTCAACTGTTACAGCCTTCCACCAGCTCTCTGACCTTTGAACTCATTTCTTCTCTCTCCCCTCCTCCCCATCCTCTGCAGTCAAAGCTACTGTGCTTGTCTGATTTGCATAAGGCTGGCGAAGGCCTGTCAGCAGCTCAGCGGAGAAGGCTGGCTGGGGAAGAAATTGTAGAGCTGCAGTTCTGCTGGAATACCGGAATCACTGGAGAGCGGAGTCGGGGGGGGGGGGGCATTATGTTTGCACTAAGCTCCAGTGCGACTGGGGTGTGAGAAACTACTCTGTCACTATGACTAATAGAAGGGCCGAGGTTTTAATTGTGAAGAATATTGAGCCACGGCGCTACTATCCTGCAAGATACCTCACTAAAATCAGGCTCCGGCAGCCGGTTTCCAGGGTGACCAAAAATAATCTATATAAATGCAGGGAGGAAAGTGATGGAGAAAATTTCAACTGGTAGACCTGGCTATCTTAAATACAGCTAGATAGATATGGTAATTTTTTTAAAAAACAAGGATTTGTGTGTGATTATTTTCATTTGAGATGCAACCGCTTCATTCATGCTCACTTGCAGCAGCCAAGCTTAGAGGTAAAGCAGTGTGTTAGTCACACCATAGTAAAACTGCATAAATCAAATGGAAAATAAAGCAGTTGCTCCCATTTTCGGATCAGAACTGTTAGCAAACCTGAACCAATATTCAGCATGGCACCAGAACAGTAAAAACAGTAAAAACAAGACAAAACCAACAACAACACATCAATTATTCACATCAATTTCATCAAAATTTTCTGTTTTAAAGTGGATATTTGGTTTTGTTTGTGTACAGCAGTGCCTCAGGATTACCTTATTTCCTGGTTTCTCCCATTTTGCTTCCTGCAGGATAACAGCGGTCCTGCTCAAAGGTACTGTTTTCTTATCTCTGAAATCCACATTTAAAAATGAGCAGTTCTGGTTCATGCAGGATCTGAAAGTATATTAATGACATCCCTGTTCTAGAACGTTGGATGCATACATCACAGTTAAACTTTTCTGTTTTACACAAAGCTGATTTCTCACACATGAAATGCTAAAAAAGAATTTTTTAGCAAGACAGTACATCTCCCAAAGATCCCTTAAAACAGCTGAGATCTTTCTTTTTTTGAATGTGAAACAAAATAATAAGTATTATTGTAACTGCCACAATGAAATAATCAAGCAGTGCGAAAAGAGAAAGGTGAGAATAGAGTATGTTGCTCTTAAAAGCTGGGGGGATGTGCTGAATGCATGTGTGTGCATCTGTCTTTTCATCATGAGCCCTAAAATATTTCACAAAAGGCAGTGTTGGAGGAGGGGGGGGATCACACATATCCCAATTAACATTCCAGTATATACCATTTATCATTTAAAAGCATCAAAGACAATTGCAAGCACTGAAACCACATGGCTCCTATCAAAATAATGAGCTTGACAAGACACCAGCATAACAAATTGTTCTTACATTAAAAAAGCACAGCATTTTAGAACTGACAGCTGATTAGCATTAGGGGTTGATTATAAGGAGTCCAGGCTCCCCTTACTCGTGGATTGGCAGTGTTTCTGGTCGCAGTGATTTAATACCAAATATATTTCTGTGTACCAACTGATTGCTATACTTTGTTCAGCTTATTTAGCTGGGCATTCAACTCATGTGAATCAAACAAGCCACACCTTACTGAATTTTTAAGAAATGCTTTAAAAATGGAAAAAATACATATTGTTAACAGCAAAAAGTGCTACTGCCTAAGCACTAAATAGCAGTCAAAACAATGAAATCCCTGAATAATCCAAAACAGATTTAAAAAAACACAACTGACCTGTTCAAAGGGTTGTTTTTCCAATCCATGCGCTCTTTCTAATAATTATGCACCAAAATAGGTTGTCCTTGTGCCATGTGTGACGTATTATCTGCCTCCCCAGTTCCAGAGGAATCGTCTTAAATTTCCCAGCCCTGTGTTTTATTGCCGGCACCATATGCTTTATTGTTCAGCGATAAGAGCTACACTCTGCACAAAGACTCATTACCTACTGCTTGCATTGCTAGCTGCTTCAGTCTCTCTGACGCTGCCTATGTGATCACATGGCAGTTTTGTCTGATAAAACTGGGCATACTACGGATTTCACTGTCTGTGAACGTTTGTATTGGCTTAGGTCTACTATGAGGAAAGGAAGACAGACGAGAAAGCTGCTTTAAGTTATTAACGCGGCACAAAACATGAAAATCCCTTCATGACTCCTGTCCATGCCTATTATAAATCCCTTTGCAACTTCCCTTACAAAACACAGATTCATTAGAGTTTGGAAAATATATATATTTTTTGAAGGGTAATGACAATATCATGTCGCACAATCTTCATTTTGGACATAATAACCATTTGAACTGCTGTTCATAAAAGTAATAATATTCCTAATTGGTGTTCTGGCAATATACTTATTACACTTTTAAGCAGCTAGACTTGTATAAGGACTAAGGTAGAAAGCCTAAGCATATTTACTCAGACGTAAGTCCCACTGAAATCAGTGAGACTTGCTTTCAAGTAAACACAAGTAGGAAGAAAGCCATTACAGAGAGCTTTATTTCATTCCCAAAGGTTTGAGCTACAGTTTTCTTTTTATTACGTGAATCAATTAAAATCCCAATACGCAAGTGCGTAAAAATCACTCAGTTAAGTAAAATTTGTCCCATTAGATTAAATGACACACCAGATGAATATTTCTGTCTAGCCTTTTCCAGCTATTAAGACTTTGACATAGTAAATCTAGATTTTAAGATTTATAAATGGAAGTAGGAATCTTTTCTATTTCTCAGTTTTTTAAATGATGTTTCTTTTAATGGACAATAATTGACAAATGTTTCCTCAGAAGTAATGTAACTGATAGGGAATCCCAGAAACAGCTCCAGTTGTTTAATTTCCAGGAGTAATAGAAAAAGGTAATTTTACTCTTCAAATTTTATAATTGTTTCTTCCTCCTAAACTCCTAATGAAAATAGCTAAATAGCTGTGTTTCATTCTGAAAATCAGACTGCTCAGTCTCAATAATGAACAGTTCCATGCCTCCAAATGCAAACTGCAGACAAGGTTTATCACTGTTATCACTAGCATTAGGTATTACAATTAAATTTATATTTTGAAAGTAGCCAAATGACAAATGGAAATGTCATTTACTCATTAACGTTCTACAAATAAAAAAATACCTGCTTAATAGCCTTTCCAAAGGCTCACTTATTAGCATAAGTAATTGACAGCTTGTTACTCATTAGGGGTATCCTCAAGTGCTGTGTGTACAGTCAGTAAAAACTACATTACTAACCTCAATGGATTCAGGATTGAACTCTAACAAACACTGCATGAAAAGGTCTAATTCTGTTTCACCAGAAGTTCACAGAATGGCTCCATCTTTCTGTGAAGGACAAGCTGGAACACGCCAGCTGTGGTACAGTGAAATGCTTGCAGTATGTTGACTAAGGGATATCCTCTTTTTGGACTACAAATTAAAATAGAAAATAAGGATGAAAATATTTGGACTCTGACTATCCATTTTAATCATGTATACAGTAAAAACAATGGATACTTTGATAAAAGATCGTACCTGAGATGTTCCACCATTCTTCATAAAAAACAAGCAGGTTAATATGACCTTGAATTATGCCTACATTCCAATTGGTGTTGCTTTCAAACCACAACGACATAGGTCATAATTGCTCTTAGTTCTACTATTTTAGCAACAACAACACATCTTAAAGCACCACTGAGCATATGGTTTGGGGTGTGAATATGTAGTGGCAAAGATGTTTGCCTTTTACATTAACGAGTAAAAATGAAGCTAAGCTAGACACTTGGTAATGAAGAGTTTCTTTTGTGAATGGCAATGCCTTTCCCCTACTAATGGTGTTATAGGGTACTGAGGGTAGAAAGAAACAAACGGAAGCCATTTTGCTGCAGCAGACTAAAACAGCAGCAAAACAGAAGCCCAGCAAATGGAGGAAGAAAATAACACAAGAGTAAAAAATAAAATTGCCATTACTTACAGTGGGAAGATAATTGATTGATTGACTATTAACTGATGAATGAATAGCCAGAGGAGGTTCATGACAAAACTGATTAAAATATGAAAGGTAAAACAAGTAGCAATGAAATGTTACTACTATAAAAACAGCCAGTCATCTAATAGTACTGGACAAAAAACTTTTTGGTTTGGAAAGAAGGTTTTATTTTTTCATCTTACAAACTGGTGTTTCTTCTAGCAGTGGCATGTAAAAAAGTATGAACAATATAGTTTAGGGTGTTTTAGGGTAAGATAACAACATTAAAATAAGGATCATTTTACAGGTTGTACCTGGAGTTCACAAGCTGCATCCAAAAGAGTATTTGAAGAACTTCACTGTTCTGTAAAGTTATTGTATAGATAATAGGTGTAGTTTTGTATTTTGGTTACCGCTCAATGATCCCATTCGCATCTTGATCCTTCTACCAATGCTAATCTTATGAAAGGATGGTAACTTGAGAACTAAAATTACTGCAGAAACTTTCTACAACAATTCAGTTTGTACTTAATTTCAGATAAGCAGAAAAGAGAGATCATTTTTTGTGGGTATAATGATAATACACACACATAGTGCCTCACCTCTCTTTTAGAATTATTTAAGACTATCAAGACATAGAATCACAGAGTTGGAAGGGGCCATACAGGCTATCTAGTCCAACCCCCAAATAGTTGTAGATAGAAATAATCTAGATTATGCATTTGGACATCCTGGTTTTTTAGTCTCTTGGCAAAGGCTCTAAAGAAAATTAAGAAGCTATGTGACAAGAAGATGGATTGTAACTGGTTAAAGAATAGGAAGTACAGTGTAGGAATAAATTGACAGTTTTACAATGGAGGGAAGTGAGTGATAGGGTCACCCCAAAAATCTGTATTGGGATAGGAGCTACTTACTTTATTCATAAATAATCTGGAGGGGGAGGGTAAAGCAATGAAGTATCCAGTTCTGGTGATGTCTACAAATTATTCATGTCAATCCATCCAAACCAAAAAGGATCTCTTCAAAAGACAAGAAAGTAGTAGATGAGATTTAACATAAATAACAGGGACATCCTTTCTTCACATATACAGTAACCAAGTAAAGGTAACATGGGAAATCAGGAAAGTTGTGTCTCTTCTTCAATGTATGCTAAAGTGCTACAACACAGATGACTGTGGCTGGTTTTGTAATATTCTGTAGTCGCTGTTCTAGCTCCACCCCTAGCTACTGCCTCATTCTGTTGCTATGGTGGGAAGACTTTAGTTCCACCTATCCCTGCATGCATTGCTGCAGCATTCTGTGACTACTCGTTAGGTCTATATACTCACATAGGTGGCTGAATGGGAGGTTAAAACGAGCCTGTGTTTTGTGTAGTTTAGATTATCCACAAACTATTCTCTGCACACATTCTTTACCCAAATGGATTTTGCCTTTTTAAATGGCCTATCTGTTACTCGCGCATGGGCATTACCTCTGCAAAATGAAATTAACAAAAGGAAAATAATCCACCAAAATGTTCACTCTACACATACATATATACAGGGCTATTTTGGGGCAGGAACGCACAGGAACGGAGTTCCGGCTGGCTCCCAAGTTGGGCACGCCCAGCAGGAACTCATTAGCATAATAGGCCATACCCAACGGCAGAAACTCATTAGGATTGGCTACATTAGGGGTGTGTGGCCTGACATGCAAAGGAGTTCCTGCTACAAAAAAGCCCTGGGTTTTGACAACAAACAAGGTAAACAGAATAACAAGCAAAAGGTGGGTGTGGCTGGATAACCACACTTCTGGTAACATGGGTTTTTAAACTTCTCAAGAATAGTGAACTCAGTTAAAAAATATAACAATCCAAATGAGCACAAGGGGGTTTAAGACTTATGCGCCCTTACCCTTAGCTTCCAAACATAAGCTAAGAATTCAGCAACAGACAGGGTAATTGCCGAGAACTTATCAGACAATAGAATTTTAAGATCATTGTCAGTCAAATTCCTTGTGGAAGGTAAGTGGGGACTGATCAAATAGCTACACATGGTAGAGTATTGGGGACAGTGTAGAAGGATATGAGCAACCAAATCAGGTTCACTATAGAGACAATTGCAGGTTCTATCCCTATAGGGGATACCCCTATATCTGCCTGAAACAACAGCCGAAGGAAAGAGATTAAATCTCACTAGCATAAAAACCCGCCGATAAAGTGGAATTGTTAGATTAGAGATGTACAAAGCCATAGAGGCTTGGAGGGGGGGGGGGAGAGAGGTCAAGGAAACGTGGAGAACAGACTCCAGAACTGCCAGCATTAATTATTTGGGCTTCCATATCCCAAATCCTCCTCCGCACCACCTGCAAAATAGCTGTTTCGCCGCAGTTATACAGAGAATCCAAGTCAATTCCCATAGTTTTGATTTTATGCACTATGGTTTGTGACCAGGTGGAAATATATGGATCTGCAAGAAGTTGAATAATAAGACTGTTGGGAGGGGAACTAAAGTGCAGATGCAACTAGTATTTGATAGTGGTGATCCACGCCCACTCTACACATTAAAATAAAAATTAAATGTGCACACACACAAATTCACTCTTCATATATCACACAACATAACTTTAGCAGTACCAGGATACAGTGTCAGTAAAGCAAAACAAACATGAAACATAAATGATTTTTTTAAAACTCCCCAAAACTGCTAACAGTGCAATCCTAAACAGTGTGACACCCTTTTAAGCCCATTGACTTCTTGCTTACGATGACACTCTTAAATCTATCCATGCACAAAGACAGCATTTGATAGTGTGAAATCTAGTGAAAACCATGGAGAAAAAGCAGAGAGTGGAATGAAGATGCTAGCCACAGAATTCTACAGTTTGGGGAAATAATCTTCCCCAGTAATTTTACCATTCAGTGTCACTATCCACAGTTTACTGATACAGATGGGGATGTGGGGGAGGGGTTGCCACTTCTATATAAGTATATGTACAGAAGGGGGAAAAATTATACCATGGCTTTGCAGTACAAATGAAAATACAACCACGCTGTAGGAAACCCTGCCACAAACTGTTCCTCTGTATTGGCTTTGACTATACAGGAAAGAGATCTTGGAATCCTGCTGGTATTTTGCAGTGACAAAGATGGGAAATTCTGTTTTAGGGAAAGGGGATGAAAATAACACTGTACTATAAAGCATTGATACAAAGTTGTGATGCAGCCACAGTCGGAACACATTGCACAGTTGAAGTTGCCCCATCTCAAAAAGGAAGGAAAAGGCAACCGAACTGATAACAAAGATTGGCGCGTAACTTGAGGCTTTGAGGGTTGGAGGGGAAAACTTTATAAAATTATGCAAGGTATAAAGAAAGCAGATGGAATTCGTTTTTCTTCCTCTGCTATAATACCAGAACTCAATCAGTTAAACTGATGGCTCAGGACAGACAAAAAATACTTCTTCATATGATGTACAAATGCTGGCATTCACTCTTCCAAGACAGGGTGATGGTAACTATTTCGGATGGCTCTAAAGGTGGTTATACAAATTAATGGAGAAAAGGTTAATATGGAGGATGGGTGTATCAAAATATATTGGCCATTGTGGGCGTAGGGTGACTGCTCGTTGGGGGTGAACCTAGAAATGGCCAGCTGTATTGTGACTGCATTTTTAAATCAACCACGTTAGCTGCGCAGCTCCTTAGGAGGTGGAGCCAGTCTCCACATCTACAGACTTGGTCGCCACCAGTGAGAAATGGCTTTTAGGTTCAAGGTCTGGATGTAGAGTGTAGGCATGAGTATACAGAGAGAGAATATTAGAGGAACAAATGCTCTTTGGCTTCCAGTTTGATTTGGGAAATCCATTAGGGGGGGGGAAAGAGGTAGCATTGTATGATAGGTGGAGCTGGCTGTGATTGGTGATGTACACCATGACCTTTTTAGAGTAAGGACATTGCCATGCACTCTTGATACTATGTCTGTGGTAGCCATAATTAAATTGGTGTAAGCAGGAGCCAGTTTGGTGTAGTGGTTAAGTGCGCGTTCTCTAATCTGGGAGAACCGGGTTTGATTCCCCACACCTCCACTTGCACCTGGCTGGATGACCTTGGGCAAGCCATAGTTCTGGCACAGCTGTCCTTGAAAAAGAGCAGTTCGTGTCAGAGTTCTCTCAGCCCCACCTACCTCACAGGGTGTCTGTTGTGGGGAGGGGAAGGGAAAGGAGTTTGTAAGCCGCTCTGAGACTCCTTTGGGTAGTGACGGGCAGGGTATAAATCCAATCTCTTCTCTTCTTCTTCTTCTAAATGGGACATCCATGTTCAGCTGCTGGAAGGTCTGCAGGGCTTCCTAGAGGCACTTTGCTCACTGTTGATGGAAATGATGCAGGTTAATTCAGTCCAGTTTTACTCTTTATTGGCTCAGCCTGTAGGTTTTTGCCTGTTTGGATGTTACTGTTTGATTGCCTTACTGATGCTTGTTTTATAAACTTTTATTATTCTTTTGCTGGTCGTGACGTTGCTTTTCTGTGTCTTATTATTATGATTGCATCCTGATTGCTTCTGGTAGATGGGATGAAAATGCAGCAGACAAATTAATAACACAGGATACTTAATCAATGGTTCTTGGAACTAGTAGTGTTCTTCTTATACGGCCATGGTCACAGATGCTTTAAAACTTTGTACTGGAGCTCAAACATAGCTACCATTGCAACTTCATGGAAATAAGGTCCAAAGAGACGCTTCTAAACACAAAATTCTTCTCCAGCTTTAATGAAAACATCTTAACTTGTATAAAAGGGGCACTGTCATTTTCATTCCAAAAAAAAGGTAGAACCTGTTGGAAACGTGCAACTTGCAAGGTCTAGTTTCCAGTCAGTATAGAGTTAATCTGCTTTACCTAGGTCCTGTCCATACGAGGCCTTTTGGGGCGGGAGCGGGACGGAACGGGGGCGGAGCAAACGGGCACGATCCCCCGGCAACATCTGGGAATCGTTGCCTGCCCATCCCAGTTCCGTCCCAAACGGCGATACCGCGCTGTAAAAAAGAACCACCTACCTAGGTGGTTGTATCCCTTCCAGCGCCGCAAGCCGGGCCATGGGATCGGGCAGCGCGTCCTTGCGCCGCTGCATCCTGGCCCCCGGCCGTACTGCGCATGCTCAAGCATGCGTAGTTCGGCAGCCTCCCCCTCCCATCGGACTTTCCTCCCTGGCATCTGATCGTGCCGGGGAGTGATGTGCTGCAGCTGAGGGGATCCGTGGGATCCCGCCGCGGGGTCTCAAGTTCGGTGCGGCTCTGCTTAGCCACGTTTCAGCCATCCCGTGTGGCAGCAGCCTTAGTGTACTATTGAGGAGAAGAAGAGGAGGAGGAGGAGGAAATTGGATTTATATCCCGCCCCTCATTACCCAAAAATGTCTCAGCGCGGATTACAAACTCCTTTCCCTTCCCCTCCCCACAACAAACACCCTGTGAGGTAGGTGGGGCTGAGAGAACTCTAACAGAAACTGCTTTTTTTTCAAGAACAGCTGTGCCAGAATTATGGCTTGCCCAAGGTCATCCAGCCAGGTGCAAGTGCAGGAGTGGGGAATCAAACCCGGTTCTCCCAGATTAGAGTCCGCGCACTTAACCACTGCA
>NW_015169184.1:573932-594526 GCF_001447785.1 Gekko japonicus | reverse complement strand
GCTATACAAGGGAAAACTCTATGGTTTTCCCTTGTATGGCCGTGGCCCCACCCCCAGCATGCCCACGTCACTTCCTGGTGACGCGCGCGCGCACAACCCCGACGCCGGCCAGGAGCCCCCCGCACCCGGCGAAGAAGAATTTGGCAACCCTAGGCAGATTGGTCATTAAGGCCATCAGGAAGAGTCCTGACAGGCCTTTGCCCTGGGAGGTGTGCCCAGTTGCTCTGACCACCCCAACCTCCCCTTCCAGGGCCACCTCAGTGAAAAGAAAGGAGCAGGTGTGAGCCAGAGGCACTGGAAAGGATATAACCACCTGCCCTACCTTTGCTCAGTCTTACTGTGGCTACGGAGGGGATGTGCCCAGCCAGTCTCGCTTCACCCGGCCATCCAGCTTGGCTGGCTGCTTCCTTCTTGGGGTTGGCTATGCTGGCTCTTCTTTCCTCATGTGGGGGTGAACCCCCCAGTCTGTCTCTGACTGTGGAATACTCCTGTAAATAGCTATTCAATTTCAATAATATGGTGCACAAGATGGGGAATCATGCTTCAGGGGGGTGAAAAGCTTTCTAGACTGAGCATAATCTTATCCTTAGCAATAATGTGTGCAGAAGCAAGGTGCATGGGATCTGTGCATGTCGAGGCAGGCACACCAGGAATGTACTCAGGATAGCTACCCCACTGGTGGACCTCCTGATGGCACTGGTATTTCTGGCCACTGTGTGATACAGAGTGTTGGACTGGATGGGCCTTTGGCCTGATCCAACATCGGCATCTCTTATGTTCTTATGTTAACCAATCCAGTACTGAGAAATGCGCTGAGCCTCTTCCATATGGAACGGCTGTGTAAAGCTTGGCCTGGCAAGGGAAGGATCTCCCAGCAGGGCAGTCAGAATCCCAGCGACCCATTCACAGCCATCTTGTGCTGGGAGAATGTGAAGATTTTGAAGAGCCTCACAATCTAACCTATTGGGCCAGGGTACCTACCGGTTAGGGGCCATTGGGATTCTTCCCCTTCCTATTTGGCAATGGAGTGTTGATGCCCTGTTTATTGAGCCAGGAGTCCATATGATAGTAAGGACAGGTGGGTTGGCTGGAGCCTTGAAAATCCCAGGATGGGGAGATTCCAGGTGATATGGGGTTTGAGCCTAGGGAGGGGACTCAGCGGAGTATACTGCCTTAGAATCCAGTTTCCAAAGCAGCCGTTTTCTCCTGGGGAACTACCTCTGTAGTCTGGAGATCAGTAGTAATTCCAGGAGATCTACAGGTCTTAATTTAGGGTTGCCAGGTCCTCTCGTCTCTCCAGTGTGTGTGTGGGGGCATTCCAGGGGTGGACAGGGATGCCCACAAGCCCCACCCCCAAGAATGACCACCTGCCCAGCCACCCACGCAATGCCTCTGACCCCGCCCCAGCCCCCCCCGGGAAATTGGAAAGTCTACACCCTTGTTGCCAGGTCCTCTCGTCTCTCCAGTGTGTGTTGGGGGGCATTCCAGGGGTGGACAGGGATGCCCACAAGCCCCACCCCAAAGAATGACCACCTGCCCAGCCACCCCTCTCCCTCCCCTCCTGCCTGATTTAAAGGGCTTCAGCTGATTGGCGAGGATCACATGGCCCGCCGACCAACTGGAGGACCCTTTAAATCTAGCAGGAGGGAGGGAGAGGGGCCCTTGTGGGCTGCATGCTCGCCCCACAAAAATACCATCTTTTTGCGAGCCGAGCATGCGGCCCACGACTGCCCCTCTCCCTCCCTCCTGCTAGATTTAAAGGATCCTCCGTCAATCAGCTGAAGCCCTTTAAATCAGGCAGGAGGGGGGGAGGGGTGGCCAGGGAGGTGGTCACTCTTGGGGGTGGGGTTTGGGGGCAGGGCTCCCACCACCACCCAGCTGGCCAGGGGCAGATTGAAACCTTCAGAAGTGAGGGAACCTCACCCGGACTTGGGGGCTGACAACCCTATCTTAACTGGAGGCTGGCAAACCCTGGTTGGCTGGCTGACAGATTTTACCCAACAACTAGCGAATAGAACAAGGCATGCTATTATAAGGTGATTTTTCATGCCTCTTCAACCAATCCCTGCCAGTAGGAGAACAGAAGCCTCCATGTACCCTTCCTCTCAGTTTTCTTGAAGCAACTGCTGGACAACTGCTCTGCCTGCAATTAAATGGCTTGCACTTTCAGCTTTCTAAAAACCTGGCGGTTGTGGAAAGTGCTGTCAAGTCACAGTTGACTCATGGTGACCCCATAGGGGTTTTAAGGCAAAAAAAACCATTCAGAGGTGGTTCGTCATTGCCTGCCTCTGTGTAGCAACCTTGGACTTCCTTGGTGGTCTCCCATCCAAGTACTATCCAGGGCTGACCCTGCTTAGCTTCCAAAATCTGACAAGATCAGACTAGGGTTCAAAAAACCTAAGCAACACTAAACTCTCAAACAAAAGGTTCACCCAAAGGCATAGCCCGTGTGCAGAGGTTTGTCGTCAGTTACATCCCAAGCAATATATAAGCTCCTCTGATGATATTCATAAAAGCTTATATACTGCTTGGGATGTAATTGGTGATAAGTGACAAACCTCTGCGCAAGGGCTATGCCCTTGGGTGAACCTTTTGTTTGAGTTTAGCATTTCATGTACCACTTCCCATGCAGTAATCTGAACTGAGGGAAATGCCACATTTTCAATTCAGTTTTTGCAACTTCTGTAAAATTCAGTATTGCTGCAATACAAATACTACTTGCCCTGTGCAGTGAATGGGGAGTGATTGCACATGTATTGTTGCTGTTGTTGTTATGATGATGTTCATGTGGAAAAGCCTTCATTACCTTAATGCTACTTTCTCAGAATGTCCCTTCCACACTCCCTTCAACTGGAAATGGAAAGCATTGTATGACCGTTGAAGGACACAAGCACATGTAGAAAAGAACTTGAGCATAGTGATAAACATTGCTCCTCGGCAGAGGTAGTTCTGCATACTCCATATACTCTTCACAGGGTTACAACTGATTCACTGTTTTTAGCCATGTGACTACTGCACAGAATAATTAGGGCATAATGCCCCCATCTGCTGCACACCATATTTCATCTTGGCACACTCGTACATTCTAAAGGCTTTGCTATAGTCTTCGATGGTACCGGAAGTTGAAGGAAAGGGTATCAGTTTGTTTATGTGTTGTCATAATGTGCGAGTGATAAGGAACCTCTGAGGAGCCTATTGTTTTTGATAAGAAGGAAAAGGCAAAAGGCTTTGGAGTCAAGCATACATCAATGTACTGCATTAACAACGCAACCTATAGCTAGTCTGAAAACAGCCTAGGAAGGCAATTAATCCCTGTGCCAGTATAACATGGAGATATTTATTTATTTATTTGGAACATTTACATGCTACCTCTTGAAAGATTGTCTCAAGATATAATGCTCGGAGCTACGCTGGTGTAGCACTCAACTGATACCATGCTGGCAATAGGATATTAAGTTGTCGAAGGCTTTCACGGCTGGAGTTTATTAGTTGCTGTAGATTTTCCGGGATGTGTGGCCGTGGTCTTGGCATTGTAGAGCCTGATGTTTCGCCAGTAACTGTGACTGGCATCCTAAGAGGTATAAACACAGAAAGATTGAATACTCTCTGTGTCAAGGTGAGAAGAAAATGGTAGGCAGTAAATTTATATCTAGAAGTGGGTAGGGCTGAGTCCTTGTCTTGTAGGAGTTCCCCAGGCTATGGACATGCTAATGGAGGAGCTTTCCTGAGGAGGTTCTTTTGTTTCCTGAGAAGGTTTTCTGCTTCCTGAGGAAGTTGTTGAAATTTTAATCTTATCTGTAGTGCTATTGTATGATGTAAAGCCTTTTGTTTGTTTTTCAGGACAGGAAGCCATGTCCTATTTATTTTCAAACTCTCTTCTTTCCTGTTGAAATTATGTTTATGTTTGTGAATTTCAATGGCTTCCCTGTGTAATCTGACATGGTAATTGAAAGTGTTATCCAACCTTTCAGTGTCTTGGAACAAAATACTGTGTCCTGTTTGAGTTAGGCTATGTTCAGCCAATGCTGATTTTTCAGGTTGACCAAGTCTGCAGTGTCTTTCATGTTCTTTTATTCTTGTCCGAATGCTACGCTGTGTGGTCCCGATGTAAACTTGTCCACAACTGCATGGTATGCGGTATACTCCTGAAGAAGTGAGGGGTTCTCTTCTGTCTTTTGCCAATCATAGCATCTGTTGTATTTTTCTGGTGGGTCTGAATACTGTTTGTAGGTTGTGTTTTTCATACGTTTTCCCATCTGATCAGTGATTCCTTTGATATATGACAAAAACACTTTTCCTGTGGGAGACTGTTTTTCCTCAGTTGTTTGTTTTACCTTTGGTTTAATCGCTCTTCTGATTTCATTCTTGGAGTAGCCATTTGCTTGAAAAGCATGGTTTACATGATTTAGTTCGTCATTGAGAAAGTGCGGTTCACATATCCGTCTAGCATGGTCTACTAATGTTTTGATTATGCCTCTTTTTTGCCGAGGGTGGTGATTGGAGTTTTTATGCAAATAGCAGTCCATGTGAGTTGCTTTTCTGTAGACCTTGTGACCTAATTGAAGGTTAGTTTTGCGGATGACCATGATATCTAGAAATGGGAGTTTACCCTTGACTTCTTTTTCCATGGTGAATTGTATGTTAGGGTGGATGTTCTTGAGGTGGTCTAAAACTCCATCAATTCTACTTGTCCATGGTTCCAAATGATAAAGGTATCATCTATGTACAATTCACCATGGAAAAACTTATGAAAAAACACAACCTACAAACAGTATTCAGACCCACCAGAAAAATACACAGGGAAGAAGAAAGAATACCAAACAAGATGGAAAGACTGAAATAAAATTAATTTTGATTAATATTAATGGCCTCAATAGCCCTCAGAAGAGAAAAAGAACCTTTCATCAACTTGCAAAATCCAAATCACATATTATTTGCCTACAAGAAACCCACATTAAGAAAGAACATCAAAAATATTTGGAAAATAAAAAATTAGGGACTAAATTTGCTTCCTCAGATGAACATAAGAAGAAAAATGTGTGGTGACATATGTAAGCGATTCTTTGCATCCAGAACTGATATTTGACTCACAAGATGGCAGGATGTTGATAATCAAAATTCACAGAGGAGCAAAAACTATGCTGATAGCAAATATATATGCCCCAAACTGTGGGCAAAAGAAATTTTATCAACAACTGAGAAATATCTTGGCACAGCAAGAATACGATGACATATGTGTTGTGGGTGATTTTAATACCGTCTTTGATAAATCGTGTGACAGGAAAAACCAAGCTTCACAACAGAAAAAAGGATGTGAACTTCCAGTGTCTTTTTTAATGATGGTAGATGAACTGAATTTAGTAGACCCATGGAGAATAAGTAATCCAAAGAAATCTGATTTTACTTTTTACTCTGGGCGTCACAGATCATGGTCACGAATTGACATGATATGACTAACTACAATGACACTTAGTGACCTTAAAGAAGCGGATATATTACCTTTGTCATATGCTGATCACAAACCAGTGACCCTAACCATCTTAGATGTACCCAAAAGAACTCGGTGGAAGCTCAATCCATTCCTATTAAAAAATGAAAACTTTTTTTAAAAGGCTAAAAAAGAAATAAAAGAATTTTTCCAAATAAACATACGTCCGGAGACTCAGTTAACAACTGTCTGGGTCACATTTAAAGCTTTTGCCAGAGGGATATTTATCCATGAAATGATCAATAGGAAGAAAGCGGAAAACCAAAAAATGAATTACCTGGAAAAAAAATTCAAGAACAGGAGGATAAATTAAAGACAGACCCTGGCTCAAATCAGCTGAGACTTAAGGGATATTTATCCAATGAAATGATCAATAGGAAGAAAGCGGAAAACCAAAAAATGAATTACCTGGAAAAAAAATTCAAGAACAGGAGGATAAATTAAAGACAGACCCTGGCTCACATCAGCTGAGACTTAAAATTTCAAAGTTAGAACATGATATGAAACTGTCTGCTTAATGAAGAAATAGTGAAAAAGATTCTTTACTCCAAACAGAACTTCTTCGAAAATGTGAACAAGCCGACGCGTTGGCTGGCGTATAAGTTGAAACAAGAAGAAAAGTGAAGGTTTTTTAGAACACTGAAAAATGAACATGGAGAAGAGAAACACAGTTTGGAAGATTTAAAAGAAATTGTAAAAAGGTTTTACACTAAACTACATAGCAGACCAAGTATTGATCTTGATATAATTCAGATCTTTTTAAACAAAAATCCAAATATTAAGCAATTAAATGAAAGTCAATTTTTTTTAAAAAAAATCAGACAATTACCATGGCGGAAATATCTCAAGCGATTAAAAAACAGGGGGGAAAATAAATCTCCGGGGCCGGATGATCTTCCATCAGAGTTTTATTTAGCATTTGAAGATTAAATCAGCTTAATATACAAAAGATTTTATAGGATATACCTGAAACAAAAGTAATACCAGACACCTGGAATTCAGCATTGATTTCGCTGATTCATAAAAAAGATTCCGATGAAAATGAGATCTGAAACTATTGACCAATTTCATTTCTTAACATCAATTACAAGATCTATGTGGCTATCCTTGCACATCGTTTGAGACAGGTGCTTGTTCAATTGATACATTCTGATCAGTCCGGATTTCTACCCAATCGACAAATGAAGCAAAATGTGAGAATCATTCTGAATGCCTTGGAATATTGCGAAGCAAATGTGGTTAAACAGTTAGCTATAATTTATTTAGATGCTGAAAAGGCATTCGATAATATTAATTGGGATTATATGATTCAAAATCTAAAAGCAACAGATTGTGGAAGAATGTTTATTAATATGATAGAAGCAATTTATAAAAAGCAAGATGGAAGTGCAACTAGTCCTCCCCAAGAAGGAGGACGTCACATAAGGGCACACGTCAAGGCTGTCCTCTCTTATCTCTTCTATTTATTTTTACCATTGAAGGACTGTGTGAAGCTATAAGAAGTGACAACAGAATTCAGGGAATCAAAATAAAAGGTCAGGAATATAAAATTCAGGCATATGCTGATGATATAGCAATTATCTTATTAGACCCATTAAAATCTATTCCACCCGTATTAGGGCTCTTACAAGAATTTGGACAATTAGTTGGGTTTAGAATTAATCCGATAAAAACAAAACTTTTGACTAAAAACTGCAGTTACAACACAATTCAAAGTCTTCAAAATATCTCGAACTTTGAAGTGAAGAAAAAATAAAATATTTAGGTATATATATAACAAATAGAACTAGTACATTATTACAAGATAACTATGAACAATTACTAACATCCATTAAAAATGACTTGGATAAGTGGTCTCTCTAATGGGCAGGGCTGCCACGGTCAAAATGAATCTTCTTCCCAAAGTTTTATTCCTTTTTCAAACCATTCCAATACTTAAAAACTATAATTTAGTGGATAAATTAGTGCGAGATTTCATCTGGCAAAAGAAAAAACTGAGAATAAAACTTAAATTTTTACAAGAAAAAACACAAAAAGGAGGATTGGCACTACCAGACTGGCTGCTCTACTATCAAGCGGCTGTATTAACATGGTTATGAGAGTGGATATTACTTAGTAACCCTAGGATTTTAAATATTGAGGGTTACAATTTAATGGCAGGATGGCATTCTTTTCTATGGCACAAGAAACTTGAATCGCATTCGTATTTTAAACAACACCAGATAAGGGCAAGTTTAATAAAAGTCTGGAATTAGATCAAAACTTTATTCTAATACAATCCCAAGGTGGGTTGCTCCGCTTGAAGCTATTACTTTGCCTAACCTAATGACTGATACCCGTGCTCTGAGTTATGATGTTCTGTTACATAAAAATAATGTGCTCAAATTGCAAGAAACTCTACAATCCCAACAGATTCAGCTATCTTGGTGGGAAAGAAATCAACTAATTTCTAGATATATGAAAGATAAACAATTAGGCTTCTCGTTAGAAATGTCAGAACTTGATAAAATACTTTTAGGCCCAGATGTTAAGTCGATACGTAAATTATACTCTTTTCTGTTAGACCATAAGATGCAAGATGACGTTATCAAAGTAGCAATGACTGCATGGGCCAGAAATATAGGGCACGATATTGAATTAAATAAATGGGAGAAGATATGGCAGAGTGTGAGGCAGCTGAAGGCGGTTCCGTTAAAAGAGAATGTCTTTAAAATGGTTCACTGTTGGCACCTGACACCTGAAAGATTGGCCTGTTTTTATACAGGGACCAACAATAAATGTTGGAAATGTAAAGCTCGGGTGGGTTCCTACTATCACGCTTGGTGGACCTGCAGTGTAGTAAAACAATACTGGAAGGAGGTTCACCGGATAATAGTACAAGCAACTAATTTACAAATTCCGTTAGACCCTGAAATATTTTTACTAAATATACTACCTGAAAACTGGGAAAAAAGGGAAAATATGTAGTAATACATTTATTGACTTCAGCAAGAATAGTGTTGGCAACATACTGGAAGAGTGAAAAGGTACCTCACAGATGGGATTTTATTAATAAAATGATTGAGGTGGCTGAAATGGATAACTTAACGCAAAAACTCCGCGGAAATATGAACTCAGAATTTCAAAAAGTGTGGTTGAATGTCTATAAATGGTTGGAATCTAACATGAATTCAAAGTAAACTTTGTGGTCTCATATGTATAAAAGCTTAGGACGGATGATATAGGATGAAAGATTTGGTTTTTATGTTTTATGTTCTCTTATGTTTCTATGTTGTTATATTTTTTGTTTTTTGTTATATGGGATGTGACTCGTTATATGCCTTTTTTGTTTATGTCCATGCATGCAAATAAAAAACTATTATGAAAAAAAAGGAGAAGGGCAAATTGAGGGTAGGAAAGAGGGGATGGGCAGAAATTACACTTCCCCGTTAGTGGAAAATTTAGTCTGGATTCAACCCCTTATCACAACTGATCTATTTTCCAAACTCAAAATGTAAATCCAGATGCAGAGCTCCACATGTGCTCAGAGCTGGAGCTTTGGAAGGAGGCGGCTTTTCGAAGCCTGTATGCAACTGCTGACTCTGGGAAGACAACTGGCAATACTGAAGCGAATACAGTGAACATCTTTAAGGATGCAATTTTCAGATCACTTACTCTCGAATTGTCCCCCTGAAAGAGTAAGTGGTTTGAGGCCTGCAGTATAATTATATTTTCCACTGAGATCAATTTGCTATTTCTTGCTTTAGACAAAGTCAGTTATCCTTCAGAAAACAAAATCAACGTCCCTTTGTCTCTCATCTGGAAGAAGAAAAAACCCATACTGTGAGAAATGCCATGTTAGAAAAGAACTATGCCCAGTTCAAGCTCTAGAAAGCAAAGACAGATACACACTGGATATAGCTCAAGTACTCAAGCAGCAAACAGGTATACTTTTGCAATAAAAATAAGATGTTGCCGAGCTCATTCACAGTCTCTCTCAATAAAGCAGGTTAGACACCAACAATCTCTCAGACTCCTTTTCCCAGTAGGAGATTTAAACAGTGCCTTTTCTTTGTATTTATAACATCAGGAGCTGTATTGTGCTCATTGTCAACATTTCACCATCCACTTTCCCACTCCCGGACCCTCACAGAGTAATAGGAAAAGGGAACCTCTGCAAGACTTGTAAATGTCTACAGGTTCCTTCCTTCAGCTACAAAACTGGTCTTTCATCAACAACAGAGCTGACACCAGCTTTCAGCCCACAGTCAAATTCAAAGTAAATTTGTGAGGGGAAGGCAGGAGAAACTTCTGAGAAGTTTCAAGGTGTGGGCCAAGAGTTTTCACCAGACCAGTATAATATGCCTTTTAGAGCACCCCCACATCCACAACTCTCATTTGAATTTATGATCATAACTATTACCTGCCTGTGGCTACCTGTTTTGGTACTGAGAAATTTTAAAGAAATTACATAAGAAATTATGCACTTTAAAGCCCTTTCTTACTGCATGCAAGGAGAAGCCCTGATTTTTGTGGATTTCCAATTCTAGGGTGGGCCCATGGCTCAGTGGCCGAGCATCAGTTTACATGCAGAACGTCCCACCTTCAATATCAGGGATCTCCAGTTAAATGCATCAGGTAGCAGATGATGTAAAAAAAAATCTATCAGAGAGGCTGGAGAGCCATTGCCAGGCAGAGCAAATAACGGTGACCGTGACAGACCACTAGTTGGACTCAGTAGAAGACAGCTCCCTATGCTGCATCCCATGGTGTTCCTGAGGGTCCTCTTACCCTTAGCAGCCTCTGGGGTGGCACAGGAGCAACAGAACAGAGCAGGAAAGGGGAAGATCCATTAAACGAGGTTCTTAGGGCACAAATCCTCTTTTACTGAATGTTTTAGCCACCGGCTCAAGTGGTTAAGACGCTAAACTGCAGGCTGTGGAAGGTCGGTAGTTCAGCAGTTCAAGACCCGGGTTGCCACATGACGGAGTGAGCTCCCATCTCTAGTTCCAGTTCCTGCCAACCTAGCAGTTCGAAAGCAAGAAATTGCAAGTAGATAAATAGGTACCACTTCGGTGGGAAGGTAACAGCGTTCCGTGCGCCTTGGTGTTTAGTCATGCCGGCCACATGACCACGGAAACGTCTTCGGACAGCGCTGGCTCTTCGGCTTTGAAATGGAGATGAGCACCGCAACCCTAGAGTCGGACTCGGCTGGCTTTCGAGCAAGGGAAACCTTTACCTTTAAGGAAAGCATGATGTTGGCATTTTGTATTACGTACCTATTGATGTATGCTTATGACAAACAGAACCACAGTTTTAACAATCTTATACATAAAATCTCTTATTTTGGGTATGTTTTCATGTCCCATCCTACTGAACATGAATTAATAAAGTCTTTGTCTGCTAGCGCGTTTTCAACACAAGTTTGTAAATATATAACTTTCCAGGAAACCTGAAAAGATACTGTTCTCTCAAAAGTACTTTTGGGTACTTTATTTCTTAACTGTTCATAATGCACTCTCAGATGATTGTCTATAACACTGATTCCTGACCTTTTTGAGAGCCCCTTTTAACATAAAAAAAATTGCAGACCTCCCCACATGATAATAGTTGGACAAGTCATAGTTGGACAAATTACCAGCTCCCCCCGGCCACTGGCGGGGATGGGGGAGTAGGGTTGCCAGATCCAGTTTGGGAAACTGCTGGAGATTTGGGGATGGAGCCTCGGGAAGACAGGGACATCAGTGAGGTGCAATGCCACAGAGTCCAGCCTCCAAAGCATCCATTTTCTCCAGGGGAACTGATCTCTGTAGCCCGGAGGTGAGCTGAAATTCTGGGGGATCCCCAGTTCCCACCTGGTGGCTGGCATCCCTAAGTCTAGTCATATCCGTTGATAGACAATGACAAAAAGATCAACATGACACTACTGAGTGCTCACACAGGTTCACAGATCACTTACAACATCTCCATGCTAGATTGGGAACCCACCGGTTTAGAAGAAGAGATTTTCCTCTAACAATGTTGTCTACTTTGACCTTCCAGGGCTATGAGCAAGCGCCCCCCCCCCCAGTCTGTGGATTCAGACTGAAATCAACACACATTCTGGGTCTACTTCCTTGATGGCAGACATCCCCATCATTAACTATGGAAATGCTTGTGAAATTTCATGGGCAGTGTGGTGAGTTGGGATGAAGGGACAACTCCAGTTCTTCCCCCACTGCTCCTTGACTCTTTCTCACTCCCTCAAATTCACCCCCCCCCCACCTCCTCTACTCATCATCAGCACTGGAAAATCCCTGCTCCCCAGGTTTGCTTGCTCCATCCCTGAATTCATGTCAGTTCCTCTCCCCTATCATTGCTTGGCTTCCTCTCATCACATCCCCTCTCCATGCTAACTTCCTTCACAATACAGTTACAATCTATGTGTCTTTTCAACATAACCAGGAGAAACATCAGAGGAAATGGGTCCAGGAAGGGAGAACGCATTGGCATAATGCATTTGGTAGTAATGGGGTCCTACACGGCAGACAGGTGAAGTAGAAAGGGATCCTATGCCTTCTTGGTGTTAGGGCTGTGAGGGGGGTGACAGGAATCTTCCCTCTCTCAAAAGTAATTCCTGGACTAGTGTTTTCAACATTTAACCCAAGCCACTGCCCACCTAGAATCAGAAGGGGGAATCAGAAGGGGGAACAACGGAACCACTTTCCTTCTCCTCGTGTCCAAGTCAGCTCTTAGTTGGGAGGTGGGAGGAAGGTCAGGAATAAATCCTCCCTCCTCTACAACACCTAAGATGCATTTCAAAGAAGGGACGGAACACATTTTGGAGCACCCTGTCTCTATCACCTCCTTGAACACAGTAGTGGAGTATGAAGGAGGAAAGAATTTGCTTCCCACAGTCCTGAGCACAACTCCTAAGTTCCAGACCTCAAATTGTAAGCATATTTACAGAGAAGCACTGGTACATCCTGGGAGATGTTGATTACTTATATTAAGCTTTTCACTAGTGAACTTCTTTTAAAAAATCTAGAGTGACAAAGCTATAATGTCATGATAGAGTTAATTTCTTAGGGAAAGTGAAAAAATACTCTATGTTCCCTTATAGCCATAGTCCTGCTATACTGAAAATTGAAAACCTTTGCCCTGATCCAAAGTCCCATGTATGGTCCAACGAACACATGGAGCTCTTGCACATAAAATGAAAATCCCACTTTTTTCAAGGGAGACAGCAGATATATATATGTATAATGTGTGTATTGATTTTCTTTCTGTTCTTATATGAAGCCCTTATGGGAAGGGAAACTCTGTGTGAGCAGCTGGAAGCGTTGTGCCTAAGAGTAGGTTGACGGTGTAAAGCTAATTAATTACAATTTGATTTATTTATAAAGTTTACTAGCTGCCTCTCCAGGAAAAACCACTCAAAGCAGTCCAAGGAACCAAAAACAACACTTCAAAAATTAAAACAAATATCCTCATAAAACTAAACTAGGCAACAGTAAAAAAAATAAAAATCAGAGTACACAGCATAAAACTGACATAAAAAGCAAGCCAAACACAATAAAACCCTAAAGTGGCATACATTAAATGAAATATGTAATAAGATATAAAATAGTCAGTGTGGTGTAGTGGTAAAGAGTGTTGGACTAGGATCTAGAAGACCCAGGTTTGAATCCCCACTTGTGCCATGGAAGCTCGATGGGTGACCTTGAGCCAGTCACAGACTCTCAGCCTAACCTATCTCGCAGGGCTGTTATCAGGATAAAATGGAGGAGAGAATGATGTAAGCTGCTTTGGATCCCCATCGGGGAGAAGGGCAGGATATAAATGAATTAAATAAAGAACTAAAAGATGGGGGAAATTCAGTTCAAAACCTGCAGAAGGGTATTCCAAAGATACCACTACTATAAAAACCCTGATTCTAGATGCCATCTGTCTTAGCTCCATGGGTGAGGACACAGAGAGAGAGATGAGATCTGAACTGGTGAGAAGAACAATTATGAACAAGTTTTACTGACTAGATGTGAACAAATATTTGTTTTACAGATGCTTCAGTTTGCAAAGTGCTTAGTTTCTTTGATATGTGTAACTGGAGAAACTGGTTTTAACTTCGTGATCTCACATACACAGACATATATTCATCAGCAATCTGAGAATAAATGCAGCTGATGTTAAGGCAAGAATGTTCTGTCAACCTAGCTTGTGACATAATATGAAAGTTCAAGGGGAGGGCAAGTGTCTTGAAGCAAAGGAGGTCACACTCTCAAAACACTTTCTTGAGTATAGATTTTGCATTAACCATCAGTCATTAATTACCTCATGAGAATCAGCTGAGTTATTTTATGAGCAAATAATAATAACAGCAACTTGGGAGGGATTTCCATCTGGGAGGTATGGGGGGAGAGAGTTAGCCCCTTCCCCATCCCAGCACTGCAGCTCCGATCAAAATTGCCCCTCCCCTTGCAGCAGCTTTTAAATAAAATTAAAACGTTGAGGAGATCTGATCTTTAGTTGCAACTTTATCACAATCTTGTTCAATGTCAGTCTCTTCAATGAAACCAAAGGCAAAGTAATCATTAGGGATATTCCCTTATCCACCAGTTTGGCTCATGGTCTGTTCACCAGTTGTCAACCAAGAGTTAATATTTTGTTGATCAGTTTGACTGTTTGTGAATAGTTTGAGCCTGTTTGGTGGACTGCTTCTTATGCATTCAAACAGTATACTACAGTGCAATCAGAAGTGTTTCATGCATGCACATTTTCACACAGCTCGACAGGAGTCTTTCTCCCCCGCCCCATCCTGTTGTCACTGCATTGAACCTGACAACCAACCAGATTTCTCCCCCGCCCCATCCTGTTGTCACTGCATTGAACCTGACAGCCAACCAGATAATAAACAGTAAGCAAATCAGTCAGTCACATCTCAATAACAAGGAGACTGACTGGACAAACAAGGAAATGTCAGCTTTGGATCTCACTGCATACAGCCCAAGTTTGCCTTCGAGCTATGTGGGGAAGAAAAAGGAGGTCTAGTTCTTCATATGCTGTTTGGTTTCAATATTCAGATTGGCTCCCCTATTCTGCTATTAGTGTTTTAAAAGGAAAACATTTTTCTTTCAAGTACTAATGACAGACGAGGGCAGAGGAGAGCAGAGGAGTCAGTTTTGAACAGCAACACTACATGGTTTAAGGATTAAACCACCTCTCATTTTCCTGCACAGAACCAAGGCAAATTGAGGTTGCATGAGCTGGCAATTTGCATTTTCTTCCTCTAGACTTGGTAATTTGCAAGTCATTCTCTTTCAGCTTCAACCTTCCATCTGCAATATGAAGGATTATATAGGGGTATATACTCCATAGTTGCTGTAAGTATTACACGCCAATGGGAGCTAATTCTAAGCAGGACTACTCAGAAATAAGTCCCATTTTAATCAGTGGGGCTTACTCCCAGGAAAATGTTCATAGGATCTCAGCCAATGTTTCTCACATGCAAAAGTGCTACATAAAATGTTAGGTATGATGATTATTTTTAAGATGGGCTTTCTTAGGAATGAAATTTGTTTTCATCTGTTTCTAGACTCTGGTTTTCCTAGTATCATATGCCGCTGACACTAGTGTGGACAGTAAAATGGTGAATATGAGGCATTTCTGAGCTCTGTGTGGCACTACAAATATGCCCAACCTTAATCTTCCTCTGGAAGCCATCTGGAATCCTTTCTTTATTGCTGAAGCCAGAAGAAGGTTTTGTGCTGACCTTAGCCAAGCTGTTGAGCACAAAAAAAAAAGGAGGGGGGGATCCACATGAGAATGGATGTACATTATTCAGGCAGCTGCACTCATCTACAAGTCTCAGATATCTTAGAATTTTGAATACATTTTCTGTTTTAAATAAAAAGAAGAGACAACTGCGCTATGTAGCCTATGGGCTACAGAGGTAAATATACATTTGATAAGCATTCCAAGGGATCACTTTAAAATGCATTGCAACATGGATACTGCATTATGTTTACAGGAACCTTACATATTAGCTTGGCTCCAAAGATCCTGCCACACAGGCAGAAGACACTTCTGCCAGCATAGAGAAATTTGCCAGTTTCTCTCCCCACCTCAACTTCTCTGTTTGTGTTCCCCTGAAACCAGAGGGTGAGGAAATCCACCAGAGTAGCTTGGGTGGGTGCAGACAGGGGGCCGTAATCAGAGACCCCACCTGTATGAGCAGATCAGCCTTCCACTCATGTAACGAGGCCTTGGGATCCAAGCAAATGCACATTTGGAAATGTGGGAAATAATTACAGGCTTCTTGTGGTCGCATTAAGTTAGCGCTGGCATCTGGATCTTTTTCGGCAGAGAGCATATTACCCATCAACCACGATCAGGAACATCGATTCCTAATTGTGAGCGATGGCCCCGCTGAACTAATAACATTTGAAACAAGGCAGCATTCATAACGAGGAAGCTTCCTTACACAAAAGAGGATTATAAATTTTTGCACTTTTTTATCGGCAGGAAAGACCAGACATTAAATGTGACATGTCTTAGAAGAGAGGTGGCCTACTTCCCAAGATAAGGGGGGAAAAAATCTTACAAAATTCTAGAAGCTGCAAAACTTTTTCAAAAACAGCTCACACTGCGCCCTTCCTTTGCCACGGCTATATAAATAGCTGCAAAAATAACGGAGTGTTCTATGGGAAAGGGTAATGAAGGCTACCTGTCAAATCATGCCATTATTTTGCTACACAATGCGAGCCGCACAACTCTTTTCCCAGCACCCCCCACCTATCAACCCTCTGCCTGCCACTTCTCCCGCATGCTGAATACCGACCTAGAGGAAAAGAATGTATGCACAACCCATCCTGACCTTTCCTGCCAGCTGGCACTGACCTTTCCGACCTCATTAGAACACTAGGTATGGAATCCTAAATAAGGAGTTGTTGATACACTCGAGGATGGGTTAGAAGGACCAGGAGTTTTATCAAGCGAAGGCTTAAATATACATTTTGACGAAGCACTGAGTTATACACCTCTTCTTCTTCTTCTTTTTTGGTCAGAGAGTTCAGAAGACGAGCAAGATCTCCGCCGTCTTGCACAGAAAGAAAATTAGGAAGACAGGGAACGAGGCAGCAGTGTGGAGTCACTCACCTCAATGGGAGTTCTCCAGAGTCCAAGGATTGTGGATGGGTACATGAGCTTCAGGTTTAAACCAATAATCAGACAGATAGGGTGACACTTGTAGGGCTGCCAACCTCTAGGAGGGGCCTGGAGATCTCCTGGAATGACAATGGATCAGTTCCCCTGGAGAAAACAGCCGCTTTGAAGGTGGTTTCTGTAACGTTATACTCCGCTGAGGTCCATCTCCCCCCAAACCCTGCCCTCCCCAGGCTCTCCCCCCAAAAAAAAAAAATCTGCAGAAATTTCCCAAACCAGAGTTGGCAACCCTAGGTGACAGCCCACACTTAAAATAAGCAGGGTTGGGTGTGAGCAAGGAACAGGCTCAGACAATAGGTTTTTCTACACGCTAGGTCCTGAGCTGTAATCAAGACAAATCAAGCTGTCCTGCACTGACACCAGTTCATATGCTACCCCTGAAAGTAGAGGGGCTGCTTTCACACAGTCAGATCCCACACCATGCTAATAATGTGATAGTTAGCACTAGGTTAGGGAGAAAGAGGTACACGTGCAGTCCTAAGCAAACTGACATTCTCCAAAATCCATTGATGGCAGCAGGCAGCAGGCTTAGAAGGGTGAGCCTCTGCTTCAGGTTGCACTTTTGCAGTGACTCCAGTCTAAGCCCACTGAAATCAATTCACTTGGACTGGAGACGGAGTAACTCTGCACAGGATTGTACTGCAAGTCTAGGAAACGTAGGGCTTTGGGGCCAACTGCACTTTACGATTCCCTCCCTGTTATTTTAAACAGCCAGTTTGGTGTAGTTATGAGCAGCATGACTCTAATCTGGAGAACCAGGTTTCATTCCCCACTCCTCCACATGAAACCGGCTGGGTGACCTTGGGTCAGTCACAGCTCTATCAGAGCTCTCTCAGTCTCAGAAGGGAAGGGAAGCGGCTCCAAGATTCCTTCGGGTAGTGAAGGGCAGGGTAAAAAACCAACTCCTCTTCTTTTGCAGATTTAGCTGCCAGGACTTGCTCTGCCAAGGAGGAGATTGGGATGGGGAGAAAGTGGGACATCTTTCCTCCCCTGTTGCTGCCTCATGAGTAAAAGCTTTACCAAGCTGCTTTTGCTTCCAGGGAAGATGTCCAGGGAGAACTTACAGGAATCCATCTCTCCCCTCCCCTCCCCTCCCCCCCCAATGGTAAAAGTAGCTCAGGGATTGATTTTCCCAGTGAGAAAACTGCAAGGGAGAAAGGCTTAAAGTTTCTGCCCTCTCCCCACTCTGCTCTCCTCTTTGATAAAAGCAATCCTGTCAGCTAAATTTGCAAAAGGAAAAAAAAAGACTTTTAAAATAAACACACAAAAAATGAAGCTTGTAGGTAAGCCCTGAGTTCAAGAAATTGGGAGAAACATTGTCACTTTAGCAAGAAAGAAGATCATGTAACCGGTTTGATTCAAGGATTCATATGCACATACATTACAGGGAATTTTTATCCCACTCCCTAAATTGAGATGTAGTTTTTAAAATTAACATATTAGATTTGTTTTTATCCCAAAACTTTTGGTCATGAGCCTTGATTTTTTAATTTCGATTGACTGATTTCTCAGCAGGCCCCAAAGAGATAATAGAAATGGACGAGATGTCGAGGGCTTTTTCTTAATTTCCCATTCCTACCCCGCCTTTCTGCCCAAGAGGCCAGAAGGTGGTTTGGGGTTATGGGAGAGGCTGTTGGTTCATTGTTAGGTAGCTTTGTTTGGCACACACTGTTAATTCTCTGTCATAACAAAGGGCAAACTTATTGAAATCTGCTCTTTTCCCTCATAAAAGCTCTATATAGTCCTGTATTTTTTTTCCAATTCATAAGTCTGTGGAACACTGTATTCAAGCCATAGCCCCATCCCAATAACCTTCTCACCATCTAAAGGTGGGACAGTATCTGCCTGGCCAGCTGCAGGGTCAAAGACCTTGCGACGGATTCCTATTCAGCTGTCTTTACTGCTGAAGCAGGATTAAATGACATGGTGGTAGAGAACAGCTGAGTCTCCTCTTCACGACATCTTCCATTGTTGATACTCAGGCATCAATAAATAAAGCATCTGATGTTTGCCATGTAGTTACAGCCGCTTAAAGAATTAGCTTATGAGCTAAAAGTTCATACTGTTTTTCAATGCATGAGATCTCAAAAAAAATCTGCTATAGTATGGATATACGTATGTATGTCTGTATAGTGTGTGTGTCTGTATATATATATATATATAGTGCATGTGTGTGTGTATACACATACACACACACACATATATATAGTATATACTGTATTTCTATTTTATATATAGTATATACTGTATTTCTATTTTAAACCTTGCCAGGTTTGGTAAGGAAAACTCTTCTGTGTGACCAGGGGGAAATGAGAAAATTATAATCACCTCGCAATTACTTCTTTTTATGTGGAGTGAGGGTAACACCTGTATAATTAAATGACATTCTATGTCTTTCAAAGATACACGTTTTCCTCCGAGAACCTCCACGTGACAGTAGGAGGAAAAAGAAAAGGAACTAAGACCTGCAGGCTTCCCATTTGAGGGTCCGACTGAAAATGGGAAGTCGTCCGGATACATCAAAGAATGTCTTTGATTACCCTTGCTCTCTGATTAACATACTATTAAAGCAGTGATTGGTGTTGACACTTCTGAAGAAGACCAATCCATGGGGGGAAATAAAATAGCATCTAAAGCATTGGCATATATTGTGGAGGAAAGAGTTTGCCATCTGATGGCAGGAAGGTGGACAATCTTTGGGGACAAGAACGCAACAGACTTGACGGCTCTTAAATTCTGACAAGTCAGGCAAAAGCTCTGTGCCAAGGCAACACTTAATATCACTTGCAAAGCCTTAAGAGATCAATTTAGGTTTTCCCTTCAGCATGTCTGGACTTCGTAGTGCTTGTCTAGGATTGTGAATCAACCTGGAGAGCACCACTGTTACTAAGAAGGTCTGAAAAATAAAATCTCAAAGGTCTGGTTCACGTGTTTTATTATGAGACTAAACAGCATTGCTTAACCAATCTGCAGCAATGTGAAGGTGTTGGTAAGAGACAATCATTCTTAAAAAAAATAAACGTGTGGTTAAACTACCATGGTAACAGATCATGTGCTACTAAGCATTTAGCTGTTTGAAGATGGTAAGCAGCATAATGCGCTATTGCTTCCTTCTAACAGGGATTTTTTCCTTTTTCACTCATGTGCGAACACCACTGAAATAGTAACTGAGGAAGGGAACAGTGCCATTCCCTTCATTAGTACTCACCCATTGGCACAAAAGATTCACCAAAGCCCTGTAATGATTAAACCTTAAATTAGGAAATCCTTTCTCCATATCATGGATACCCTTCCTCAACAAAACCCAACAAAAAGAATCTACAGGCAAGCAGCAAACTTTAGCTTAGCCTGAACTGGTATCCTGTGGATCATGACAATGTAATGAGGATGAGAAAAAATAGCAAAAATCAGTTGTGGGAGATAATATGGCAGTTTATGACAACAATTCAGAATATATGAGCATGGATATACCACAACATCTCTAAGACATAAATGAAAGTAATGAAAGTTGCCAGAAGCTTAAGGTAATTTCTTTGTAATTTAGCAGAGTTTCTTTAAAAAAAAAATTCTTTATTTATTTATTTTTGTTAAACAGCCAGTAAGCACTTTTATATAATCATTGTCATTGTTTTGGAGTCTTACATACAATGTTTTCCCCCCACCAATTATATACTCTTATCCACCTTTTTCGGAATATTGTCTCATCTTTACCGCGTAATAACAAAGTCAGTTTATCCAATTCGGCTATCTCCAGCAGTTTCTTAACTATATCTAATCTAGAGGGTAATTTATCTGATTTCCAACATTGGGCTACGATAATTCTTGATGAAGTTAAGATATATGTTAACAGAGGTCATTTCGGGGGGGATCGCGGTTCCCCTGGGTGAGGTACGGGGGGCACATGACGAAGCCCCGCCCCCTGCTTCCG
>NW_015169184.1:567174-571774 GCF_001447785.1 Gekko japonicus | reverse complement strand
TTTTAACTCATTATTATTTTTTAACGCTGATATTACCTGTTGCTCTTTCTCTTTCTTAATCTTGTAGGCTAACCATCTAGTTGGTTTATTTGCATGTTCCAAATATTGCTGTTTAGCATGTTCTATATTTTTGGCTATTTCTTGTGTTAACAGTAAATTCATCTTGTGTTGCAACACATTTATATTATTCTTTATTGTCTCAATGTTCTTAGCTTTCTTCATTTTGGTTTGTTCATATTGTATTTTGTTTTATCCTTTTCTGTTTCGTTTTCCATGCTTGTTGGTTTATACACCAGCCTCTTATGTATGTTTTAAATGCATCCCAGACCATAATTATAGATGTTTCAGGTTGAATGTTAATTTTGAAAAATTGTCGTATTTCAATTTTTGTTTTTCTTATAAATTCTGGGTCTTTTAAAAGATCTATATTCATTCTCCATCTACTTTTTCTTTGTATAGAGTGAAATGAGATTGATAATGGATTATGGTCTGCAAATGTTCCTGGTAGTATTTCTATTTCTTCTAGTTCTTTTATCAATGAGGTCGAAATCCAGGCCATATCTATTCTTGACCATGATTTATGCCTATGTGAGTAGAAAGTGTAATCTTTTTTCTCCAGATCAGAGTTTGTGATATAACGATCCTAGACCCACTCAAGAAAATTGCTTGAGTGTTTTTTGTTGAAATATGCAAGGTCTATTGTGCATAGATAAGGGAACAGACACAACCTGCAGGGGGCACCAGAGGGGACAACTAGTTAGCATAGTGAGATTAGGGACTTCCTGATATTTTCAAATAGTCTCATTCTTGTCGCCTGATTGGCTCAATTGGGTTTTTTCCCACCCTGCTGAGATCAGTTAGATTCTGACCTCTTCCTAGCCAGTTAGACTCTCTCTTCTGTTTCTTAAAAAGTTTGTTCTCTTCTTAATAAACTGACTTTATTCTTGAAGTAGCTTGAGCTCTGCTTTACTGCATATCTACACTCTGCCAGCATGGGGGGGGGGAATGCACAAGGAATTTGCAGACATAGAAACTCTATAATCCAGAATTCACTGGCTTCAAATCTATAGCAATATGTCTCCTTTCATACATCCCACTTAGCTCTCCTCACCCATGTAGGCCAACTCCTACACTTTAGCCTTACTTTCTTCATAAAGTGCTCCATTCTTTCCCTCCCCTACTCCACAGCATCAGACCACAATCTCATGGTCAGATGAGGGCATTCTGCTGCAGATTCATCCCAAGGGCTGGCAATCTACAGCATTAGATAATGATAATTTCTGGGTATCAGAGGGTAGCCGTATTGGCCTGCAGTAGAACTAAATTTGAGTCCATTACCACCTTAGAGACCAACAAGTTTTCAGGATAGGAGCTTTCTAGAGTCAAAGCTCTCAAAGCATCTGATGAAGGGAGCACCGACTTTCAAAAGCTTAGACCCCCAAAATCTTGTTGGTCTCTAAGGTGTTACTGGACTGGATCTAGATTTTCATAGTGACGTTCATTGTTTAAATGTGACCATATTTGATCGCAAGTCATATGCTATAATATGTATGATTATTATAATACACTATTGAAGAGTTTTCAATGTTATGAATTTTAATGAGATATCAAAATATACCGCTGTTCCTATTGAGACTCTGAGAGACTGCTTCTGACCAAATAATACACTTTCTTTAGTTTACTACAAAAGTCGTTTTAATTTTCAGTTTTCCCTTACCTCTCAGATGGCAAAAACTAAGATATATGTGCATAGATAACATTTTTTTAAATTATTACTTTCTTTAAAAAAATTGGGAGGAAAGAAGAAGGTAAAAAAAACCCCTAAAATCCAGTAACTAATTAAAAAAGAAAAAGAACAAAAAAATGTAGAGAGCAGAAACAAAAACATAACATCAGTGACAGCAGATACGCATACAAGATCTACATATAAAATGTATGAAAGTTTTCCAAATATCTAAAAATCTGTCCATATGTAATTGTTGCCAATGGACAGCACAATGTGCAGCAGTCTGCATCTCTCAGTTTATGTCCGGCATAAAAACCTGCAGTTTGTATCTGCAGAGAGATATGCAGGACATAAACAGGGGTAATATCAAATCAGCTACTGGAGGGAGCAAAACGCATGCGGAACAGGCACCCCCCCCCCGAAACAGGAACTTACTAGCGAGGAAAATGAGAATGAGGAAAAGGCACCCCCCCACACAAGTATTGGATATATTCACTATTTTGCTTGTAGAAAATTAAGACATTTACAGTGCAATCCTATGCATGTTTACTCATTAGGAAGTCCTGTTTTATTAAGTGAGGATTATGCCCTGGTAAGTGTTCTAAGGACTGTAGTGACATACTTCTAAATTCTATAAATATGCCAAATAGAAAACAATAAAATAAAAGTACTGCATATATTTCGGCTCCTCTCCAAATGTCTAATTTTTCTCAACTCCTCTCCCCAGAACACATTTTTATTTATTTCATGTTTTTATTTACTTCACTTATACTCCACCTTTCTCCCCAACAGGGACTCATTTTATCCCCACAACAACCCTGTGAGTTAGGTTAGGCTAAGAGTGTGTGACTGGCCTAAGTTTGTTTGTTTGTTTGCTTGTTTATTAGATTTTTACCCAGCCCTCAGGCTTACAAGAGAACCATAGATAAAAAGCTATATAAATTAATATAAATATTAATGTAAAAAACACAGTAAGTTATTAAAACCATTAACATAGCAATGGCAATGTGACTATAATAATAAGATAAGCAGTACCTCCACTATTGGTGGGCTCAGGCTGGGAATAAGACTGGGACAGGACATAGATGGTAAGATGCGGCTCCTTACCCATAGGCCTGACGGAAGAGCTCTGGTTTTGTGGCCCTGCGGAACTGCGAGAGGTCCCGCAGGGCCCTGATCTCATCCAGAAGCTCATTCCAGTAAGTAGGAGCAGCTGCAGAAAAAACCCTAGTCCTAGTTGATACCAGCCTGGCATCCTTTGGACCAGGGGGAGCCAGACGATTTTGCGACCCTGACCATTGTGCTCTCTGGGGAACATGTGGGGAAAGGCGGTCCCTGACCATAAAGGGCTTTAAAGGTCAAAACCAGCACCTTGAAGCGAATCTGGTATGCTACTGGCAGCCAGTGCAATGCCTTCAGCACAGGCTGGATGTGCTCTCACATAGGGAGACCCATCAACAGCCTGGCTGCAGCATTTTGCACCAGCTGCAGCTTCCAGACTTGCGCCAAGGGCAGCCCCATGTAGAGAGCATTGCAGTAGTCTAACCTCGAGGTGACCATAGCATGGATCACTGTTGCCAGATCATTGCGTTCGAGGAAGGGAACCAACTGCCTAATCAGTCGAAGATGGTAAAAGGCTGCCTTGGCAGTGGCTGCTACCTGGGCCTGTTAAGGAGGCATCCAGGAGCACTCCCAAACTCCTGACCCTCAGTGCTGGCACCAACGGCACCCCATCAAAGGCCGGTTATGGGATCCCTACCCCCAATCCGCTCCGACTCAGGCACAGTACCTCTGTCTTCATTGTATTCAATTTCAATGGGCTCAGTCTAAGCCATCCGGCCATGTTTACCCAGTGAGCTTCCACAGCACAAGTGGGGATTCAGCCTGGGTCTCCCAGATCCAATTTGGGTCTCCTAATCCAACACTCTAACCACTAAACCATGGTGGCTCAGGTTTCAAAGGGTGTGAGAGCATGGGGAAGGAAAGTTTAAAGGGACAGTTTGGTGTAGTGGTTAAGTGCGCAGACTCTACTCTGGGAGAACCGGGTTTGATTCCCCACTCCTCCACTTGCACCTGGCTGGATGACCTTGGGCAAGCCATAACTCTGGCACAGCTGTTCTTGAAAAAGAGCAGTTTCTGTCAAGAGTTCTCTCAGCCCCACCTACCCCACAGGGTGTTTGTTGTGGGGAGGGGAGGGGAAAGGAGTTTGTAAGCCGCTCTGAGACACCTTTGGGTAGTGAAGGACGGGGTATAAATCCAATCTCCTCCTCCTCCTCCTCCTTCAAGGGGAGGTAAACCTGGCCCCTGGACTCTCAAGACCAGGTCTACTACCCATTGAAAATAATGTCCCTTTAAACTGCCCATTGAAAATAATTTCCCTGTAAACTTTAAAGAGACATTATTGTGAATACCCTTTCTCCCTCCTCCATTGCCACTGCTGCTGGTTGGGGAAGGCCCACAGTGCGGCTGGTAGCCTCTGCAGGCACTCAAAATAATGTCCCTTTAAACTCTGAAGGGAAACGATTTTCAATGGGCAGTAGACCTGGTCTCCAGACTCTGGAAGCCCCTTCTACCTCCCATTGAAATAATGGCCCTGTGGAGAGGTCTGCCACCCATTATTTAGAGCACCTCAACTGTTTGGCTGTGCATGTGTTCTCTAAATTTAAAAGGGGCATTTTCTATAGTGGTAGATCTGGTCTCCAACACCTGGGAACCAAATCTACCTCCCGTTGAACATAATGTTGCTTTAAACTTTAAAGAGATCACTTTCAATGGGAGTTTGAAGGTCATCTCTTCTCACAGAAAATAATGGCCCTTTAAAATGTAAAGGGCACATGCACCAACAAAAAGCAGTTTGCACTCTTCTTCTCATTC
>NW_015169184.1:552169-567162 GCF_001447785.1 Gekko japonicus | reverse complement strand
TAATGAGGGATGGCAAAAACAATGTTCCTAAAATTCCAGCATCTGAAAAAAGGACCCCAAACAGAATCCCAAACTAGTAACAACACTCCTGAACATCTGGGGATAATTAAAAGCTTGTTCTCCCCAAAAATCTTAAATGAAATTAATATAATTTTTTTGAAGTGCATACTCCCACAACAAAAATATTTTGCCAGTGCAAGACAGTAAAAATTCCTAGCTAAAGTAAATGTATAACTTTTTTAAAATGTGTGGCAAAACAAAAACGTCAGTAAAAGAAATATATTTAATTTCCCTTTGAAATATCCATTAGAATTGTTATTAAAATCATGTATCCCTTACATTTGTAATAAGAAAAATATTCTAATAATTGCTGTAGATTTTCCGGGTTGTGTGTCCCTGAAAATCTACAGCAACTAGTGAACTCCGGCCGTGAAAACCTTTGACAACATAATTCTAATAATATTGTAAAGTTATCTTTTTTAAAACAGTTATAGAAGATCTATTAGAGGATTGCGATATCTTAAAATTTAGTCAATATTTTAAACTATTCAAATACCTTGAACCAAGAAGAAAGGTGAGGTATACATATTTAAATAAATAAATACTTTCTAGGCATTTTAATTGTATGAGGATATTTAGGAACCAACAATTAAATTTACTAGTGACTGATCCAACCGTGGTCCCAAAATATTCCAGATGAATAAATTGTTGTTATCTTTAATCAAAGCTGGAGAAAAAATGCCCCGTCCCTTTAACAGGACCAGTTTGGTGTAGTGGTTAAGTGTGCGGACTCTAATCTGGGAGAAACAGATTTGATTCCCCACTCCTCCACTTGCATCTGGCTGGATGACCTTGAGCAAGCCATAGTTCTGGCACAGCTGTTCTTGAAAAAGAGCAGTTTCTGTCAGAGCTCTCTCAGCCCTGCCTACCTCACAAGGTGTCTGTTGTGGGGAGGGGAGGGGAAAGGAGTTTGTAAACTGCTCTGAGACTCCTTTGGGTAGTGAAGGGCAGGGTATAAATCCAATCTCTTCTTCTCTTCTTCTTAACAGGATCTTAATAATGTGATGTTATTTCCCTCCTGCCATAAAAAGCTTCAGTTACTCATTTCTACACATAAAGGGACAGGGCATTTTTCTCCAGGGCTGTTGGCAACCCTTTCTGTAAGCATCATATGAAATATCATCTGTTCCCAGAGCAACCCAGCGGTTTCAGCAGTGATAGCCCATTCCTTCTTACCTTCCCCTTTATTATTAAAATAGAAATTTATTACCTAAAAACAATCCAAAAGATTTTTTTTCTTTAAACATATAATGCTGTATTACAAAAATGTGGGCTTCAAATAAAATGGGTATTTACATACACAGATTTTAAAATCTAGCCAGTGAAAATATTTGTGAATATAATCACAATTTATTTTCTGCAAAGTAGTCTACTTTTTATAGTACTCTAGAAAACAAACACATCTGTCCATCTTTATATCTATTTATCTATATTCAATTAGCTTGCACATTTGAATGAATATTTGTACACCAATTTTGCAACATATGCTCCCAGCTGAAATGAAAATGGACAGCATAATGTTGGCCTATTAATGCGTGTTACTAAACAATGAACTAATCATGTTTCTTCAGAATTAAGTTCAACTGAATTGCTGGTATGCTTAGGATATTTGTCCTAGGTAGAAACAATACGGGCTTAGAAGTAAATCCTAATAAATTGGTAGGACTTACTTGCAAGCAAACATTTTAAATGTGACTGGTGATGTGTAATTTGGTTCTCTAGAACAAAATCAAGGACAAAATCAAAAGCACACAAAAAGGACTGCATTAAAGACAACTCTCCCTTGTTAGTTTCTTTTTCTTATGGATCAGAAGTATGAAATTCAAATGGTTGGTCTGAAAAGCTGCTGCCTACGTACTGAACTTTGACCCTCAGGAACCTGGGAACTGAGCCAGCTGGGTTGGGAGAAAGAACACAGGCGAGAGCTGCTGGGAAGGTGGGTTCCCCCCCCCTTTCCTTTCCTAAACTGCTTAACTACTGGGGAGCATTAACTGAGGTTGCTTTGAGAGAGGACAGAGTTTGATGCTGAGTGGGTACTCGTAGCCCGCTGGAGAGTGGTGTTTTTGTCTGGATCTGTTTTAGGGTTTCCCAGCCCCCAGGTCCCAACAGGGGTTTCCCCGCTTTTGGGGGCATCGATCCTCCACCAGCCAGCGCTACCCTCAACGTTGATGACACAGTGACATCACTTCCAGGTAATGTCATTGTGTCAGGGGCGTTGTGCGTGTGGCAGAAGATCCTGGGAAGGACTCAGGAGCCCCCCCCCCCCACGCTGCCAGGTAGGACCAGGCAACCCTAATCTGTTTGGGTCTTTCATCTAGTCTGTTGCTCACTGAGCAAGGTCAGTTTGCCTGGGGCTGATTGCGGGCCCCACCCTCTGCTGTTGCTGCTGAAAAGCAGGGGCTGTGGGCCTCTGAACTGTAGGACTCCTTCTAGGCAGTAGCACGAGCCTTTGGTGCAGGCTCAAGGGCAAGAGTCAAAGGGCTCTAGGGATCAGGCCTGGGGACCCTGCATCACTCTAGATACCTTTAAACCACTAACCTGTTATGAAGGTAGAAAGCCAGCAGGGGAGCAGGGGCTACCCAGTGTTTTGAAGAGAGTGCCACATGTACAATTACCTACCCACTGGGTGGGAATCATGGGTGTGTGCTTGCTGCATGGAGCTCATGGCTCTTAAGGAGCAGGTTCGTTCCCTTGAAGCTAGGGTTGCCGGCCTGGAGAAGCTGAGACAAAGAGAGAGATTTGGGGAAGAGACTTTCAGGGACTTACTGGAACAGTTCCACTCCTGTGCTGACAGCTATTCTGCTACTGTGGAGAGTGAGAGTGTCAAGATCAGAGGGTTTCATTCTCAGGTGCAATGTGATCCCTTAGAAGGGACCCCTTCCTTAGGTGACTGACTGATACCCTTTTCTACTGAGGACACTACTGTGGGGCTAGGGGGAGGTGGGCTTCCAGTAGTGGGTGATGCAATCATTAGGAATATAAAGAGTGGGGTCTGTGACAGGAGTTTTGACCACATGGTGACTTGCCTGCCTGGTGCAAAGCTTGTGGACATCATGCGTTGCCTAGATAGGTTGGCAGACAGTGCTGGGGAGGAGTCAGCAGTCATGTTGTACATTGGCAGCAATGACATTGGGAGATGTTACTAAACAGAAAGGTAAAGGCCAGGACCTCAAAGGTAACATTCTCAGAAGTGCTGCCGGTTCCACGCGCAGGGCCAGCTAGACAGACACAGATCAGGAGTCTCAATGCATAGATGAGAAAGTGGTCCTGGGGGGAAGGGTTTAGATTTGTTAGGCTCAGGGGGAATTTTCTGGGACAAGCTGAACCTGTACAAAAGAGATAAAAAGGTAAAGGTTCCCTTACTCGAAAGCCAGTCGAATCCGACTCTAGGGTTGCGGTGCTCATCTCCGTTTCAAAGCCGAAGAGCCAGCGCTGTCCGAAGACGTTTCCGTGGTCATGTGGCCGGCATGACTAAACACCAAGGCGCACGGAACGCTGTTACCTTCCCACCGAAGTGGTACCTATTTACCTACTTTCAATTTCTTGCTTTCGAACTGCCAGGTTGGCAGCAGCTGGAACTAGAGATGGGAGCTCACTCCATCATGCGGCACCCGGGTCTCGAACTGCTGAACTACTGACCTTCCACAGCCTGCAGTTCAGCATCTGAACCACTTGAGCCACCGCAGCTCAAGAGATAGGCTTCACTTAAACCAAAAGGGAACCAGGCTGCTGGTAATTAATATCAAAAAGGTGTCAGAGCAGCTTTTAAATTAATGGGGGGAAACCGACAGGAGCTGAGAAGCGTTTGGTTCAGGACAAGTCAGTCCAAAGGGATGATTGCATAAAAACTCAGGGTAATATTGATAGACGTGTAATAGAACTTGGGAGAGAGGATAGGATGGTGACTGAGGGCCATGTGTGGCAACTAAGGGGCCAAAGGAGGCAAGGGTTACTGGAGAGGGAAACACATTATAGGTGTCTATATGCCAGTGCTAGAAGTCTCTGAGCCACAATGGAGGATCTGGAGTGCTTGGTGTTCAACAGGGGTCTTTTCGTAGAAAAAGAGCTGCAGGAGCTCATTAGCATATGGTATGCTAATGAGCTACTAGGCTATTAGCATATGCCACACCCCCCGACATCACCAGAAGTGATGTCAGAAGGGGAAACAAAAGGGGGGGAGGCATCTTCAAAAGCCTCCCCTTCCCTTCCCCAGCTGGCCTGTGTGTGTGTGGGAGAGCGAAGAACTTCACAAAAGAAGCAATATGGGTGGAAATACTGGGCCGGTTACTTAACAGTGAGGGTGTACTATCATCCACCTGATCAAATCCTTGAGGCTGATCTTGCGATGGAGAAGAAAATAAGGGAGGTGACTAAAACAGGTAATGTTATTATACTGGGAGACTTCAATTACCCTCACATTGACTGGGTAAATGTGTGCTCAAGAGTCATGCTGCAGAAATGAGATTCCTAGACATCATAGACGACTGTGCGCTGGAATCATTGGTCACAGACCCAACCAGAGGGGTAGTGATCTTGGACTATTTTAATTGTGGGTATTTTGTGAAACCAGGAGTCAGCTTGCAGATGGTCACTTCCATCCTGGTTTGCCTCAACGAATGTGGGCTTCGTCGCCTTTACCCAGGGGACAGCATGGTTGGGAAGTAGCTTCCCATAAGTTGACAATTGCACATAGCCAGTGAACAGTGACCTACTTGTGATTATAAAGTCATGAAGGGTTTAGATTCAGTAAGGCTTCTACTGTGGTGTGTCCATGGCATTGGGGCATCATGGTAACTGAAATCTCAGTGATAACTCAGTTGCTTAGCACACATGACATATGCAAGAGTGTTCAAGGCACCCCTGCAGACTACACCCTTCATGGCCCGAATGGGACCCTTTCCACCACTTCCCATAAGTAATACAAAGGAGGATGGTCCCATTCAGGACAAGAGGTGCCTTTTGGCCCAGTGCATACCCAGGGTGGCCACTGAGAGCACACCTGAGGCTAAAGCAGACAGAGCTTGTTATGCCTCTCCCAGCAAAGAAGATAAGTCTCTCAGTACTGCTTTCACACTCCCTACTCAGTCCACTCAGGGGCATGGAGATCCTGTTTCATTATACCAGAGGTACAAAACCTGCAAGACCTCTAGGATGCAGTGCACTCCCTGGAAATGTGTCAGGATCTAGCGGCCTTCTGGATATTTTCAGTACTATTGCTCTCTGCTCCTGTAACCGGGAGAGAATTATCAAGGTTCTTCACTATTCTACTAAGGCCTGCCATTACAACTCATCTGCAAGCTGTCCTTATAGAGAGGAAGTGGTAAGTCAGCAAACTCCTTGCCCTCAAGCATATTATGATAACTCCCAATACACTCAACAAACACTCACCTGCTTTACCTAAACCGTGTCGTTATTTTCCCCATTTGCCTTTATTTTTCCCATTTTGCTTTTAAAAGCACTCTCAAGTTCGCTTTCGTTTTGCAGCAGGAACGATGCCATTTTTCATTAATAACAGTAGTAGTGGTGGCAGCAGTAACCAAATGCCAACGAATAGGGTTGCCTTTGGAACAAGTCTTCCCATGTTTTTAAGTTCTTCTGTGGAGCCTCAGAAATTAGTCAGTGTGGTTTGCTGTCTGCCATCAACAGGAATTCATATTTATGCAGCGTTCTTGCAATTATAGTACTGATTAATGATAAGTGCCCTGCTGTCTGCAATCTATTCCTTTGAGGGAACTACACTTTATGTTCCAAAACTGTTTTATACCTCTTAGTGATGCATTATTATTCTTTGCAGATCAAAGATCATGGTTGTCATGGAAACTGCAAAAAGTGGAAAGCCAGTCATGACATAGCACTGGCATAATGGGGAAGATCTGCTGGGAAATCATTCACTAGCCTGGGGTTTTGTGCTGGAAATGCTTGGGTGAATTTAAGTGGAAAGCCAAGTCGTTTCTGAGATCTAAAAGCATCGTGGTATTAAACACAAAATATCAGTAGCTGTTACAATCAACATGCTTGACTGTGTGCAGTGCTGTACTGTTTCCTAATATTTTTACCCACATGGGATGCTTTAATATATCTATGTTGTTAATAGCAGCTTCTCCAATGCAAGATGTTATTGAGTATACATCATCAGTACACTAACTGAAGACTCAAAGTTCCTTGAATTTGGCAGACTGAGTTTTAAATTATGGGCAGCATAAAATTATAAGCTATTTTTAAATATTTAAAATTATAAGCTATTTTTTTTGCCAGTCGAGGTCTCCATACAGTCTCCTAGGGAAGCCCTAAGTACAGCTTATTCCAGTCATCTTGCTGATTACAATGGCATTAATGATGATCAGGAGGCCATTATCTGACTGAACTCACCGGACGAAACAAACGTGAGGTGCTTTGACTTACTAAACAGTTTATCATTCAAAAAAGTTTCAAACATCTCTCAGTATCATTTGTGGCATTAGGGGTAATCACCCTCATGTATCTCACCACTTATGTAAAAATGAACACAAAACAGTGAAGGAATGCGAATTGTATCATGTCAGTTCCCAACTCCATCTGTCATTCATTTTAAACTAGGCTTTTCTGGCAGGATACACCACCAAGGGTTGCCAATCCCCATGTAGGGCCTGGAGTTCACAGAGAGTTACAACTGAGAGATCAGTTTCCCTGGAGAAAATGGCAGCATCAGAAGGGAGACTGTGGCAGTACATTCCCACTGACCTCCCTCCCCTCCCCAAACTCCACCCTCTGCAGGCGTTACCTCAGAGCTGGCAACCCTAGAGCCAAACAAAATCTGCTAAGGATAATTAGATTACAGGCTGCCTGATCTGACATATCTCCTCGGTTGGTACGTACACTGGTCTGAGTTACTGCAGTCACGTCAGGATCCTAGTAGAGATCTCTGGTTCTAGCTTTTGCCGGAGAGAGCCTGCTTTCAAAACGACTGAAATTGGAAGCAGGTATAAAGAGTCCTCTGGAACTCTGATGACTGAACATCCCTCAAAAGCCCATGCTGTAGGCTTACATGCCCTTTTCTCCCTGTGGTCTGCCCCCTGCCCTCCCACAGAATGGCAACACTTCGCTGTACTGCATTATAAAGACAAATAACAACTTATGGTGATGTATTCTTCTGCCTCAGCATTTCCAAACTATCTCCTAAGGCTGCTCTAAATGTCTTAAGACCATAAGAGAAGCCAATGTTGGATCAGGTCAATGGCCCATCTAGTCCAACACTCTGTCACACAGTGGCCAAAAATACCAGGTGCCATCAGGAGGCCCAGCAGTGGGGCCAGGACACTAGAAGCCCACCCACCGTTGCCCCCCCCAAGCACAAAGAATACAGTGCATCACTTACCCCAGACCGAGAGTTCCTATCTATACCTTCTGGCTAATAGCCACTGATGGACTTCTGCTCTACATGTTTATCCAATTCCCTCTTGAAGCCATCCATGCTTGCAGCTGCCGCCACCTCCTGTGGCAGTGAATTCCATGTGTTAATCACTCTTTGGGTGAAGAAGTACTTCCTTTTATCTGTTTTAACCCGACTGCTCAGCAATTTCATTGACTGCCCCACCAGTTCTTGTACTGTGAGAGTTACGATAGCAAGAGAATGGACGATTGTGAGGTCCTTACCTGATGGTACTCACCGAATGAAACTGATTAAAAGTACTTTTAAATTTCAACCGATTTTAATAACAATGGGTATGTTAATTTCTATCTGCATATTTTTGCAATGTCTACACAAATCCTGGAGAAAGTAGCGCTAAAGGCAGCAATCCACGAATAGGCAGCTGATTGACTGATTAATCATACACTGTATACTTTCAACTGAAACGTTATATCCCCTGAGAAAAGATATTTAGAGCTGATGGATTTGTTTTTGATTTACAGAATGTATTTAAGATAATTTGCCCATCAGGAGAAATCCACTGAACTGTTTAACTGAGACAAATTGTAACCTTTGTTACATATTATTAAAAATTAAGGTATCACCCTCATTCACATACCAAAGTGTTCATATTAAATTGGTTAATGAATAAATTAATTGTTGAAAAGGAAGGCAGTTAACAGCACAAATGTTTAAAGCAGATAATTGCCTCTAAACAAATCATTTTTTTCTGCTATTGAGGCCAATGACGGACAACTCTCATTCTCAAACCAAGAGGAAACACGAGGTATCACTGTTTTAATAAATAAAAAACAGATACTGAAGTAGGCATTTATTATTCCTTGCCCATATAAGGGGATAGTTGCTGTTCATGTTCCAGTCATAAGGGGGCAGAAGTGAGCTTGTGTAGTTTGGGAGGGAAAAGTAAGCCTAGTCAATGGAAAATTCCACTCTGGTGATGTAAATGATGACGTGTAACCTTGTTGCAGTATAAAAGCCTGGAGCCTGCATTGCTCTGGGTTCAGTCTGTTTAAAGCGTGCTTCGCTGACTGAACCGGCGCCAATAAAGTTCTTCTCCTTCTGTTGATCTGGTGGTCTGTGCTTGGGCTTAGGCCCCTTTCTCCGTGCTACATTTCAAATAATTCACTTTAGGGTTGCTGAATTGCACCTGTAATTTTTGCTCTTTCTTGAATCTCAGTTTCTAAACATCCACACTTTTGTAATAAATATGCACTTCAAGGCTTTGACCAGATGCTTGCATTATCTAGATTTTATATTAGCGGTAAATGGGCTAAAACATACTCCAAATAACAACTATGAAATTTCATTTTAAACCAGCATGGATCTGCCCAGCCTTGCAACTGGGCTTTGGCACTTACAGATTACATGATTTGAAGTGGACAGGCTGATGTTATCACCACTGTCAGCGCTTTTACCACTAGAATCTTCATCCTCCGATTCCCGCACAGAAAAGATTGAGGTGCCGCCAGTTTCTTCAAACTTCCTCATTAAAATTCCACTCATAGCTGCAGCATTGTCACATGTACCTGTCACAGGAACAGGTGAAACGAAGCATGAAAACACTTGACTGCTGACCACGCTATCAAGATATCCAGTCATTGCTGGAGGGTTCTGGGTTGTTTTCTTTATACACACACACACACACACACACACACACGGCTTCTGCTCCTGCTCCGAAACTGGCACTTTTAAGCAGTCAAATAGGAGTTAAAAATTAAGCTAGATCTTGCATGCTTTGCTGCCTTGAATGGGAACAAAAAAAAACCCCAGTTGTGACAGATCCAGTCAAATCTACAGTCTGGTTTACCCAGGTAAAAATAGTCCTCTTCACATGGTAGAGTAGGCACATACCTGTGTCCTTTACTACACACACGCACACGTGATATAGATTCTCCATTAGGGTTGCTGTCTATGGGTTGAGAAATATCTGGAGATTGGGGGGGGGGGTTTGCCTGGAGGGGGCAGGGTTTGGGGAGACTTCAGCAGGGTATAATCCACACTCCAAAGCAGCCATTTTCTCCAGGGGAACTGATTTCTATTGTCTGGAGATCAGTTATAATAGCAGGAAATCTCTAGGGAGACTTGGAGGTTGGTAACTCTGCTCTCCATTAAGACAACTGACCAGACAGAGCCCCAGTCCCTGCAATCTCCCCATAGCATAGCATGAATCTGACATCCATATAGTTGGGCATCCACGTGGAGCACACAGATCATTAGCTGCATGGTGCAGGGGAAAGGAACAGGCCTGCTCTTTTGTCGCACTTTCCCACAATATGCAAAAATGCCTGAACTAGTCCAGTGTGACAGATTTTGCCTTGAGTTTGCTTGAGGAATACAGTGGGGTTAAACTGCCTTCAAAGAAATAAAATATTTGTGGATACCCTATACAATGTGTTATGTTCAACCAGTATTCTGACAGAGGAAGCTCAATTGGAGCATCCACACAATGTCATGGACCTCCCAGGACTCCGCCCTCCTTTCCAGTTCAAAAGAGGAATTGTCTGGTGAGTGCAGGCCGTGTGGACATTGTACTTGCAGCCACTATCAGAAGAAGGCGGAGCTAAGCTCTGTCTTTCCTCCTCCCCTTTTGGCCCTTTAAAGACCCCCCCCCCCGCTGAGCCATATTGCAGTTTTACGGAATGGGTCAGCTGGGGGGGGGGCTGGGCTGTGGAGGCCCAGCATGAACTCAACCACATCTGAGCCTTCTGTATGGAGGAGGGGGTTTGTGACAGCTGTAGCAAGAGGCATGTGGACGCTGTTCCTGCCCTGCTCCTATGCCACTTGGTGCTGCTGGGGCAAATTTCCACATCCCCATGTGGAAGCAGCCTCTTCAAGAAAAGCCTTTGAAGGTGTACACTGCAATCAACCTTGCTCTTGCCAAATACTCCAAGAAAACTGTCTCAGGAACTGAATGAGAGAAGCTGCCTTAGGCCACTGGCCCATTCAGCTCAGTATGGTCCACACCAGTGTTCCCTCTAAGCTGAGTTAGTGTGAGCTAGCTCAGTTTTTTAGCCTCTGGCTCACACATTTTTGTCTAGCTCAAGAAAGATGGCTCCAGAGCAAACTAATTTAGGCAGTAGCCAAATCACTTGCTCACAACTTTAATGCCAGAAGCTAACAAAGTAGAATTTTTGCTCACAAGACTCTACAACTTAGAGAGAGCATTGGTCCACACTGACCGGCAATGGAGTTCCAGACTCCTAGGAAAAGAACCATCTTCCCAAAAACCTGCTACCAGAAAACCTTTAATTGGATCTATCAGGATTGAACCTGGGGCCTTCTCTATTTATGATCACATGAAGCTGCCTTATACTGAATCAGACCCTTGGTCCATCGTCAGTATTGTCCACTCAGACTGACAGTGGCTCTCCAGGGTCCCAAGCAGAGGCCTTTCACATCATCTACTGCCTGGTCCTTTTAACTGGTGATGCCGGAGATTGAACCTGGGACCTTCCGCGTGTCAAGCAGATGCTCTAACACTGAGCCATGGCTCCTCCCCTTGAAATGTTCTACCACTGAGCCACACCCCATCCAAAGCATGTCCTCTACCAGCACTGAGCCACAGTCCTCCTGCCCCAGTTGCCCCTTTCTTTAGAAAAATATGATGTTCGTTAACTGGCACATAGTCAGGAGAAACTGTCGGCTCCTTCTGCTAAATTTACCCGGAAAATTGTCGGAGGATCTTTCACAGCGACACAACCTATTCACTGCAGTTCAATTGTTGAATTACAATTTACTAACCGTTTCTCATTGTGAAAGTTCTCTGCAATGAATGAAGAGCTAACAAAGGAATATCCACCGCAGTTCTTTCACTGGAAAAAGCATGCCGCTTTAGAGTACCGAAGCCTGACTTATTTGAGGTACTAAATCTATTGCTCCTACGCATTCTTACTTGGAATTGCACTATGCAACTAAAAGGATCAGATTTGTGCTGCGATAAAGATTGCCAACCAGGTAGTATTTTACTGATCCGGCCACTTGTGTTGCTGTAAGACAAAAATGGGTGAACCCACCACCCACGCGGGGTACCACGAGATGCTCAGTGGGAGGGATATAACTGTGAGTAATGAACGGCCAGATAAATACCCACCACCCACGCGGGGTACCATGAGATGCTCAGTGGGAGGGATACAACTGTGAGTAATGAACGGCCAGATAAATCAGTACTGCAATCTGAAAAGCAAACTCCACATTCTGTTCACGCTCCATCTTCATCCCTTCAGATTCTGTCCCTCAGATTCTATGAGACCCCGTATTTTTTTCAAGGCTCCATTTTGTTCTGGAACATTCTGTCCAGCCTCCCATCCTTGACCTAGCAGATTATTCTTGTGCTTGTCCCTACAGCCCAGCATGATCTCTTCTGGATGGCAGCAGCTGTCTGGGAAGGGTTGTCGATTTCCAGGTTGAACTCCACAACTGGAGTTCTCCTGGAATTATAACTGATCTCCAGATTACAGAGATAAATTACCCAGGATGAAATGGCAGTTTCAGAGGGTGGACTCAATAGAATTACATCTCTGATGAGCTCTCTCCCTTACCCAAACTCTGCCCTCTGCAGGCACTGCTCCCAAATTTCCAGGAATTTCCTAAGCCAGAACTGGACAACCCTATGCGCAGGGTGTCTAGCAGAGGCTTCTCAGAGCAATGTTACCTGTGATCTTACGCACACACAGCTCGTGCACCATCACTGAACTGCGGCCCCTCCCCTGAAAAGTAGAGGATTCACTGAGGGACTCCAGCACCAGTAATTGGTGGGCAATATTGAGGGAAGGGGCTTTTTCTCTCTCTCCCATAATACTTGAACCTGGTGGCACCCGATGCTATTGTGTGGAAACTGGTTTGAGACAGACACAAAGGAATACTTCTTTACTCAGTGATTGATTAAATGGTGAAATTCACTGACAGCAGAGGTGGTGATGGGGCCAGTGTTCCCTCTCAGCTGAGTTAGTGTGAGCTAGCTCACAACTTTTTAGCCTCCGGCTCACACATTTTTGTCTTAGCTCAGGAAGGACGGCTCCAGAGGAAACTAATTTATGCAGTAGCCAAATCACTCGCTCACGACTTTAATGCCAGTAGCTCACAAAGTAGAAGTTTTGCTCAGAAGACTCCACAGCTTACAGGGAGCACTGGCGATGGCCATGAGCCGCAGATAGCTTTAGAAGGAGGTTAGACAGACTCATGGAGGAGAAGTCCATCAAAGGCTGCTAGCCATGGTGACTGAAGGGATCTCCATATCCAGAGGCAGCAAACCTCTGAATACCAGTGCAGCAGGAGAAGGCCTTGGCCCCTAAGCCCTGTTTGTTTGGCCCTCCAGGGCAGCTGGACAGCCACTGTAGGAAATCGTATCCTGGGCTAGATGGACCACTAGTCTCATCCAGCAGGCTCTACTTAACTTAAATGATACTTAAGAACATTAGTAGAGCCTGCTACAGTCTTGAATATTTTTTAACCAATCCTTATTATAGCAAATGTCTGGAAACAAATTAAGCTTAAAAAAAAGAATGAAGAGTTAAGCTAATTCACATTTACAACCCTTAGTACACCATGTTCTCTGTTTCCTTAAATACCAACAGGCAAGGACGATGAAAGCCAGGAAAAAGGCTAGAAGAGAGAATGTCCTTCTTCCACATGAATATTTTATCTCACTTGTTCCAGAGCTCATGTGTAGCTATCTGCAAAAAACTGAATGTGGATTTTATCCACCATTTGATCACTATGCTGTTATTCAGCTTACCCATAGTTTTATTATTTTGAACAACTTTTCTAGCGAGTAAACGGAATCCACATTTTCCCATCTCTCAGCCAGCTTCACTTTCCCAAGTGACAGGAGGCAAATTTAGCTACTTATTTTTGCTCTTTAGCTGACCCCCATCAAAGAAGGGCATTTATGTTAGCCAGATTTAAAGCACTGCCATCGGCCATCTTCTCTAGAAGACGCCATAAAATCCCTTATGAACTTTGACAATGCCCTTGTAGTCAGGGTGCCATCGAATCCGTTTCCCACGTTCTTTTAAATTGTCTATTTTAAACTAAGACCCAGGATAAACACCTAGACATCCTTCCTTTTACATGGCGTGGTCTCCCAGAGAGTGTCAAAGTACAGTTGCTACTCTCGGGGCAAAACTCTTCTATAACTTTTAATGTTGCCTGTTTTCTTCAATCTGCAATTCAAATCAGGGAAACTATAAACTGATCAGGTTTTTTTTTCCTTGCTGTTTGTTTGTTTGTACGACAGCCACATTTTTTAGGTATTCCTAAATGTTAATGTACTTTTATCTCTGATATGCTAATAAAGGTTGTCTGTCTGTCTGAAATTTAGCATGATTTCAGCGAATGTAGATGCAGAATCCTGATCACAGCAGATAGCTAGGAGGCCAGCTGCAATTTTTCCACTAAAACCCCCAAACAATGAAGCTGGCATACTTCAATACCTGTAAGTAGCTTCTGTATAACATCTAAAGATACGGGTTTATCAGCTGGCTTAGTCACCGTGTCTGTGGGTCTTTTGGTTTGTACATGAAATTCAGAATGGGGCAGGTTTATTTAAATTAATTTCTTAATTAGGGCACTGTAGGTCAGAAAATCTTGATGAATTTTCTTAATTAAGAGATCAATACCTCTATTAAGCAGGCATTTTTAACCTTGGAATAATGAATAAAGGGAAGACAGTCTTTAATATTTTCTTTCCAATTCCTTATTATACTACATGTCCATTGTGCTCAACGGTAATTATGCAGGGCTATTTTGGGGCAGGAACGCACAGGAATGGAGTTCCCGCTGGCTTCAGAGTTGGCCACGCTCACTACAGCCAAAACCTCTGTGTGCCTGGCTACAGAGGGAAGGCCTGGTGTAATGTATTCAGATGCTGCCCTGAATGCATGAGGAGGTATGTGAATCCTCCCATAGAGAAGCCATGCAAAGCTTCAAGCTTCGGCAGGGATTCGCGCCGAAAAGTATTGTGGCCAATCAGATTTGAATGTATGTAAGCGGGACCGCTTATGATTGGTCGTTCATGCGTACAACCTGATAGGTTGGTTTAATGTACAGTAGGTGTGGCTACATTAGCCGGAATGTTTAAATACCGAGCAGCTGAAATGGACAAGCTGTTCGGGCTATGAGGAGTTGTACCGTGTCAGAAGAATTGATTATCGAGCTGAATAAACTTGAGTTTTGCTGAATCACTCTCTGACTACTTTGTTAAGCACGGACTTAACAATTGGCGACGAGGATGGGATTCAGGAGCGGGTAGGCAGCCCCGCTGGTCCCGACCCAACGACGGACAACCAAGAGCAGCAGCTCGCCGTGGCAGAGCAGCGACAGGCACCACCAGCACCGGTGGCAGCGATCGCAGCTATGGCCAATAGCCCGAATTTTTACCAGGGACCGAGGACTGGGACGCCTACCTGCTGAGGTTCGGGTTCCACCTCGAAGCAAACGACATCACCACGGAGGAGAAGAAGCGAGCCACCCTCCTGAGCTCTTGTGGCAAGAGCGTGTTCGATGTCGCCAGGTCTCTGGTGGCACC
>NW_015169184.1:535555-551254 GCF_001447785.1 Gekko japonicus | reverse complement strand
ATGTTGCCCCGTGTTCAGCAACTGGCCGCAGTCCGGCCGAAATGCTGATGGGCCGGAGGCTGGCAACACTATTAGATAGGTTGCACCCGGACCTGAATGACCTTAAACCACCACAGCAGAGTGAACAAACGAAGGTACGCATGTTTGAGAAAGATGACAAGGCGTATGCGAGAAATTATCAACTGGCCGCAGTCCGGCCGAAATGCTGATGGGCCGGAGGCTGGCAACCGTATTAGATAGGTTGCACCCGGACCTGAAGTACCTTAAACCACCACAGCAGAGTGAACAAACGAAGGTACGCATATATGAGAAAGATGACAAGGTGTATGCGAGAAATTATGCCAGTGGTCACTTGTGGCTCCCAGCCACTATTGTTGAAACTGTTGGGTCCAGAATGTATGTGGTACGACTTGCTGATGGTCGCAAGTGGCGTAGGCACATAGACCAGTTGAGGCAACGGTGGGCGACTGACCGACCCAACGCGTTGCCAACTGAGTCAATAGACCCCGAGGACCTTCCGAGACCTCCCCTGGCGGCGAGTGCTGACGGGCCTGAGGGCATCAGCACTGTTCCAGAGGCAGGGCAGACCCCTACTCTCGAACCGAACGTAACGGATGGAAGTGTTCCTGACTCTGCGGTCCCAGAGTCGAACGAAGTGCCACTGACGGAGATGTGCCCTGAGCCTAGTCCACCTAGGAGGTCTCAGAGAACGAGAAGAGCACCTTCCTACCTAAGTGATTATGATTGTTCGTAGTTGTTTTTGCTTAGGGGGGAGGGAATTGTAATGTATTCAGATGCTGCCCTGAATGCATTAGGAGGTGTGTGAATCCTCCCATAGAGAAGCCATGCAAAGCTTCAAGCTTCGGCAGGGATTCGCGCCGAAAAGTATTGTGGCCAATCAGATTTGAATGTATGTAAGCGGGACTGCTTATGATTGGTCGTTCATGCGTACAACCTGATAGGTTGGTTTAATGTACAGTAGGTGTGGCTACATTAGCCGGAATGTTTAAATACCGAGCAGCTGAAATGGACAAGCTGTTCGGGCTATGAGGAGTTGTACCGTGTCAGAAGAATTGATTATCGAGCTGAATAAACTTGAGTTTTGCTGAATCACTCTCTGACTACTTTGTTAAGCACGGACTTAACACCTGGAGAGCGATCTCCCACCCAGCGACTCCGAGGCGGGCAGGCCAAGGGGGTTTAAACTGCCTTCCCTTCCCTTCAAGGGGGGGGGATTGCCCGGGCAAGCCAAGGGAAGGCATGGGGTGTGGCCTAATATGCTGTTGGGTGTGGCCTATTATGCTAATGAGTTCCTGCTGGGCTTTTTCTACAAAAAGAGCCCTAGTAATTATGATACAGAACCAATTCTCTGAACCCACAACTTTGTATGCCACAAATACATTTCTCCCATATTCATGTATGTCAACAAGAATACGCCCCCCATACCCACAACAGCTGGTGTGGTGCAGTGGTTAGAGTGCTAGACTATGATCGGGGAGAACCAGGTTCAAATCCCCACTCTGCTATGAAACCTTGCTGCGTGACCTTGGGCCATTCTCTCAACCTAATCTATCTCACAAGGTTGTTGTAAAAATGAAAAAGAGGACAGGAGAATGATGCTGGGGAGAAAGACAGGGTATAAATGAAGTAAAAATTAAGAAAATGTAGAAACTAATAACACAAAAATAGTTGTGTTTTCTATGTTTTTAAAAAAGTGCAGAAATAAATGAGTTTTACACCTTCCTGAGTGCCACTTGTCTGTAGCTTTTGGGAGCTGCCAGCGTAGAGCTAATTATAACCCAGCTGATGTCTCTTGGCATCACATTCCCCAAGTAAAATAATTGTGCGGCACGGATGCAAGGCAGAAATGCTAATGCAGACAGCAAGACAAAGAATCACATGTTTATACTGGAGGCAGTGATGGGAGAAACCGCATCACTTTGTCTGAACAACCCAAGCAGTGAGACACATCAGGTTGCTCTTGTATCTACTGCAGGAGTTGCTTACCATCATTACAAAGGGCAGAAAAGAAAAGAGGAAAGAGAGAGAGAGAGAGAGAGAGAGAGAGATCCCTTGGGATTTTGAGATGAAACATGTTCACACTATTTTCCTGCCTTCCCAAATCCTAAACGTCTCTCTCTCTCCCTCTCCCATGTAAACAATGTTCCCCTCCTCCATCTCCTGCAGTGCCTGCACCACTAAGTTTCTGAAATCACAATTATTTCCATAGCAACCGACTGCTATATCAAAAATTAAAGGTTTGTAGTTTGACTGGGGGTGGTGGTGGAGGAATGAGCCAGTATATATGGGGGGGGGGATGTAAACTATCCAACATTTTATGATGTATTTATTGGGAATATTTCTGCTCTGCATCTCCATAGAAGTATGTCTAAGGAGGCTTACAGTAGTATAAATCCATGCAACAAAAAGTCATAAAACACAGAAAGAAGTCTTTCTTTGGTGGTGAAAGACATCACTGAAGGGAGTCGCAGGATTGAAATGAGTGGAGAAGAGTTGTGGGATCCGGCCCAGTTATCAATGTATAATAAGCACAGAGCAAACAACAGAAGCGGCAAGATGAAACAACAACATGATAGAATAAAAACCAACATTTCAAAAACAGGCGGGACAGTGTTTTCTCATTTGTTTAGTAAAAGATTCACATCCTACTATCTTCCTCCAGAGATTCAAGGCTGCTATCAGAATGCCAATATGGCAGAATGATACAATGAAGAGTACTGAGAAAAAGACTGGTATTTCTAAGACACTGATTATTTCTTTATGCTCAGATGAACATGCTCTGCTCTACGTTTGTCCCTTTCCTTCTCTCCCCAGTGATGATGAAACCAATCAGCACAGAAATAAGATCGGACATCCGTGAGTAAAAGAGAATTTGAAAGGCCTATTTCGTATCTGCTTGTTTTTAAATGGGCTCTCTTGCTAAGTAAGTGGAAAAATTAAAAAGGGAAAACTGCTCTATGGGTCTGTATCGAAATACAAACCAGGGAGACCTGAGCAGTGTTATCAGCTGGGTGGCCACTACAGAGGGTCAGTTCCTCACACGGTCTCACTAAGGTTGTTACCATGTAGAGAAAGATAATCTGTAATTTAAAGAATGACTTACTCAAAAGTATAGCATTAGTACTGACCACTTGTCACACAGCTTGTTAATAATTCTCTATTAGGGAATGACACTCAACAGTACTGAAAAGTGTATATTTTGTAATAGGAAATGAGGGCTGTTCTTGCCCCAGAGCATGTTTCTTGGCCAACATTTTCAAGCATCATTTACAAACTGTGTTACAGCAACTGAAACTGACTTTTCAGTACGATGCACTGTGCGCTACTGAAATTTCAATCAGTAAGGAGGACATACGTTGCAGGCACGAGCAATGCTTGTATTCACACAGCAGATAAGTGGAAACCAATCCATCTATAGGAGTATCATAGCAACAAGTACATCTTTGCAAAAGAAAAAAAAAATCCACTGGGCAAAGACTGATGAAATCTCCCAGGAGTTTGCCACTAGGGATACCAAAAAATGGACTTCCCTATCTGAAGACGTGAGCGGTGACTCACAAAAGCTCATCCCCTACCACATATTTTGTTAGTCTTTAAGGTGCTACTGGACTCTTGCTCTTTTCTACTGCTACAGACAGACGAACATGGCTACCCATCTTGATCTTTCCTTTTCCTAATTCATGATGGAGAGAACTGGCAGACAAATACGCTGGGGTCGGTGCTTAGAAGACACTTTTTTGTTCTGCATATGGGGCACTTTGAATACATTTCAAAGCATCAGACTATTGCTATCGGTTCTGGGTTCAAATGCCCACTGTGTCATGAAGTTCACTTGATGACATGGGGCCAGTGACTCTCTCGCAGGCAAGCCTACTTCAGAAGTTTGTTGTGCGGACAAAATGGGTTAGGGAGAACCACTGAGGGCAGGATATAAAAGTGTACTAAATAGACAGAATACCCAGGGTTGAAGGAACATGAGAGTAACAGGTCTGGCCACTGAAAGGGCAGGAGATTTCCTTGGAACCACATTTCAGCCACCTTGAATCCGACAATGGAACAAAGTCAGGATATTAACATAACAAATAATAATACCTGGAGATATAAAAGGACATTGACAAACAAAACCTGCTACATGCTCAGATGAAGATGCTCTGCTCTACGTTTGTCCCTTTCCTCTCTCCTCCAGGTTTTATGGGTTCGGAGTTAGTTTTCTAAATACTTCTATTCTTTTCTGTCAACAGAATCCATAAAAGTTTAAATAATACAAACCTAACACAAATGAAAGGTTAAATGAGACTCTAAGAGACTAATAAGTAAGTAGTCTGGGACCAGCCTTTGAAATAACTAGATAAGCCAGTTGTTGTTCAGTCACACAGTCGAGTCCGACTCTTCGCGACCCCATGGACCACATCACACCAGGCCCTCCTGTCTTTCACCGTCCTCCGGAGTTTGCTTAATTTCATGTTCTTTGCATTGATAGCACTGTCTAACCATCTCATCCTTTGCCGTCCCCGTCTTCTTTTACCTTCAATCATTCCCAGCATCAGGGTCTTCTCCAGTGAATTCTCCTTTCTCATTTGGTGGCCAAAGTATATGAGCTTCAGCTTCAGTATCGGGCCTTCCAGAGAACAGTCAGGGTTGATTTCTTTTAGGACTGACTGATTTGATCTCCTTGCAGTCCAAGGGACTCTCAACTGGCCTTGAATTCCATCCTTAGGGCAGGGATTGGTAGAAGATAGGGTTCACCACCCTGCTAGGGGTAGGACGTCCACCCCCCCAGCAAGCATTCCCTGCCACTGCTCAGCTGGTGGGCAAGGAGAAAATGGCACCAAAACTGGGGGGGAAGCAGCATTTTGACATGCCCAGAAGTGCTGTCAACACGTTGCAGGTGGATGCCAGGAACACTATGGTATTTGGGCAAAACTCTGTGGTGTCACAGGATGTGACATCAGTGTGATGCCAGCAACATCACTGCATCACTAGCAAGGTCCCACCGCTACCCAGGAAGCACGCCCCACCAGTTGCCAGGGCAGATCTGGCAAGCTTAGCAGAAGATGAAAGTAAAGAGTAAAAAGGAGAAGGCAGAAAAGTGTGCTTATTTATGTAAACACTTAACCTGCCAACAGCCTCCTGCCAACTGTTGCCAACCTTCATGTGCAGCCTGGAGTTGTTCGGGAATTAAACAGATTGCCAGATTATCAGTTCCCCTGGAGAAAATGGTGGGTTTGGACGGTAGACTCTATGGCATTATATCCTGCTGTGGTTCCTCCCCTCCCGAAACCCTAGCCTTCTCAGGCTCCACTCCAAATCTCCAGGTATTTTCTAGCCTGGATCTGGCAGCCTCCCTGTGCTCCACACAAGCTGGTGTATGGGCGTGCCACTGCTTTCCAGTGTTTCTCACATAATACATCATCAGCGTACTCATAAACTACCTTTGTGATTCAAAATTCACAGCCATGTGCCCCATGGTTGACCCCATTGGCATAGCACCTCTAAAAAACACTCCTACAGCAAACTAAAGGAGCTGCAGTGGCTCAAGTGGTTAAGACGCTGAACTGCAGGCTGTGGAAGGTCAGTAGTTCAGCAGTTCGAGACCCGAGTGTGCCGCATGATGGAGTGAGCTCCCATCTCTAGTTCCAGCTCCTGTCAACCTAGCAGTTCGAAAGCAAGAAATTGCAAGTAGATAAATAGGGACCACTTCGGTGGGAAGGTAACAGCGTTCCGTGCGCCTTGGTGTTTAGTCATGCCGGCCACATGACCACGGAAACGTCCTCGGACAGCGCTGGCTCTTCGGCTTTGAAACGGAGATGAGCACCGCAACCCTAGAGTCGGATTCGACTGGCTTTCAAGCAAGGGAACCTTTACCTTTACTTACAGCAGAAACCTCTAATACAGTGGAGCTCCAAGCATATACTGGCTGCCTTTCTAGAAATACTTTCTCGGGAATAAGTCCTACTGAATCAACTGGGACTTCTGAATTATCATTGAGGATTGGAAAGAATAAGAGTCCAGTAGCACCTTAAAGACTAACAAAATTTGCGGCAGGGGATGAGTTTTCATGAGTCACTGCTCACTCCTTCAGATGCAGCTAGGAAGGGAGTCCATCGGTCCCATATAGTTGAAAGTGGAGTGATTTCAGATGCTGAATGATACTAGCAGGCAAATGATAGTAGCAGGTGTGATTGGATTAAATGTTAGGATTGCTTGCTTATTGACTGAGCAAACAGCCTATTTCCTTCTGGTGATCAGACCTGCATGGTGATTTTCAGAGGAAGAGAGTTAAGGTAGCAGGTGAATCAGCCGATGCATTCCAAATTTCACCCATTGTGAAAGAAATAGAATTACATGATAACACTGTGAAAGTTGCCATTAATGATAATAAAATATGAAAAAGTATGATCCGGGGTTATAACACAAAAATATACTACAGAAACCTTCCAAAAATGTTTTTTTTAATCTTTTTAAAATTTATTAGCGCAGGGATAAGAACATAAGAGAAGCCAATGTTGGATCAGGCCAATGGCCCATCTAGTCCAACACTCTGTCCCACAGTGGCCAAAAATACCAGGTGCCATCAGGAGGTCCAGCAGTGGGGTCAGGACACTAGAAGCCCTCCCACTGTTGCCCCCCCAAGCACCAAGAATACAGAGCATCACTCGCCCCAGACTGAGAGTTCCTATCTATACCTTGTGGCTAATAGCCACTGATGGACCTCTGCGCTTAACAATGCCAGCCTCCACGTGGGACCTGGGGATCCCCTGGAATTGCAGCTTATTTCCAGACTACAGAGATCAGTTCCCCTGGAGAAAATGGATGTTTTGGAGGGTGGACTGTATGGTCTTATACCCCACTGAGGTCCCCTGTCATCCCCAGGCTCCACCCCAAAATCTCCAGCAGTTCCCCACCCTGGAGCTGGCAACCCTACTCCCCACCAGGGCCAGGGAGGCCCTGGCAACCCTAGATGAGGGACTGTAGAGGTCCGGGTCTATATATGACAGATTGCTTTCAATTTAGCCATCAATGCTAGGATTCTCTTTCATATTCCTCCCAGCACCCTTGTGGTCAAAGCTGATTCCATACATTTCAGTGAAACTATCTGTCCAGGTGGGTACTATGACTCTTTTGATAAAATAAGTTTTCCTGAAAGGGATTTGTTTGTTTCTACTCTTGCATAAGGTGACCATTTAAAAGCAGAACCAACATGATAAAATCACCCGACTCACTTACTGCAACGGTTCTCTGAGGTTTGATCCGTAGCCAAATGAAACTTCAATCTCCATTATATGCTTCTTTCAATCAAATCCAGGCTACAGATCAGTTTATGCTTGGAATTCACTTACCAAAAGGGAAGCATTTATGCGTTAGTACACATACACAGAAACACCGATGCGTACACTTACGAGTAACAAATGACTTGAAAAATTGCTATCTGTTTCTGGGATTCAGTCACAAAATCTATTAGCATTTTTTCTTCTGGGGAAATTAGGGTAAGTGATAAAAAGCTTTCAAGCAAAGTCTTTGAAGCAATGAATGAGTCATACTCTGTTATGTCATCTTGGCCTTATAATACACACCACATGAGCTCAGAGATCTAGATAAGGTCTCTAGACTCGCACATGAACTAAATGCTACATATAAAGTACTGTTGTACACTACAATTCTAAAAACACTTTTCTGGGATTAAACTCCATTGAGTAGACCTGAGTAGGATTCTGAGTAGACCTGTTTAGGATTGCTCTCACAAGTTAATCACCCAAAGAGTGATTAACACTTGGAATTCACTGCCACAGGAAGTGGTGGCGGCTACAAGCATGGACGGCTTCAAAAGGGAATTAGATAAGCATATGGAGCAGAGGCCCATCAGTGGCTATTAGCCACAAGGTATAGATAGGGACTCTGGGGCAAGTGATGCTCTGTCATCTTGGTGCTTGGGGGGGTCAACAGTGGGATGGCTTCTAGTGTCCTGGCCCCACTGGTGGACCTCCTGATGGCACTGGTATTTCTGGCTACTGTGTGATACAGAGTGTTGGACTTGGACTGGATGGGCCTTTGGCCTGATCCAACATTGGCATCTCTTATGTTCTTATGTTCTTCTGTTCTAGGTTCATAGCCTAACTAGGGCTGCCAATCTCTTGGTAAGACCTGAAGTCCTCCCAGAATTACAACTGATCTTCAGGCTACAGAGATCAGTTCCCCTGGAGAAAACAGCAGCTTCAGAGGGCAGACTCTGTAGTATACCATAGATTCTAAGGTGATATCCCTCCCCAAGTTCCCCTTTCTACAGGCACCACCCCTAAATTTCCAGGAATTTCCCAGGCCAGAGTTGGCAACCCAAAGCCCAATAAGCATGTCTCACAATCTGGTAGCTACAGAGTGACATAAAAGCTAATTTCTGATGCTTATGAACAGAGATACTGGAATATTGTATAGCTGAAAATACTGACTGTGGATTCAGTTCTCTTTTCCCATTAAAAAAAAACTTGCTGCAGTTTAGAAACTTTGTCTATGAATAATTTCTAGATGAATGGAAAATGGTGACTGTTTCATAGTTTATTTTAGACATGGATCCATCACCTTTGGTCTTCAGTTTCATGACTGAAACATCTTAACATAGAATCAACAATAGTAACGAGCATCGATGTAATGAACCAATGTGCTGTAGTGGTTAGCATGTGGAGCTAAGATCTAGGTTCAAATCCCACTTAGCTGTGAGCTCACTGGGTGACCCTGGGCCAATAGCAGACTCTCTAATGGACCTCACAGGGAACAAAATGGAGGGGAAGCCATGTATCCCCCTGCCCCGAAATCCTCAGAGGAAAGGTGGGATGAAAATGAACAGATCAGCAGATTGCAGATGCCAATATGACCTTTCTTTATAGCACAGTTGTGCAACAGAAACAGTATTAGTATAAGTGCTGGATTATTAACAAATAATTTCCAATACATAAATGGAAATCCCACGATTATTCAAACTCCTCAGAAGAAGAAGAGTTGGTTTTTATACCCCACTTTTCTCTACCCTAAGGAGCCTCAAAGTGGCTTATAATCACCTTCTCTTCCTCTCCCCACAACAGGCACCTTGTGAGGCAGGTGGGTCTGAGAGAGTTCTGAGAGAACTGTAACTGGCCCAAGATCCCCCAGAAGGCTTCGGCTGGAGGAGTGGGGAATCAAACTCGGTTCTCCAAATTAGAGTCCGCTGTCTTAACTACACCACCACACTGGAGTAATAACAGAAACCAAACCGTCATCACAAATAACAAAACTGAACCAAAGATCTGGCCAGACACTGATGTCTAAGCTGTCTGGAGGGACCTGCGTGGCAGCCTCTGAACCTGTCTGTCTTAGACTTTCAGTAAGAAGTTGGACCTCCAGGTTTGTCTTGTGATTTGAGGATGTACTGAGCATCTATGCTAGGGCCCCCAATGTGGTGCCCATGGGGATCAGGGCATCCACCAACATATTTCCTGGTGCCTATCAAGTGTTTTTAGAAAGTGGGTAGGGCCAGCTACGGATTCTGCTCAGCAAAGCCTCTGATCGACCACTAGAAACTGCTTTGGCAGGAGCTGCCACCACAACACAAGGATCTTCACTTTGTGATTGAAGGTAAGCTGCGTCAGCCATTTTCTGTCTAGCTTTGCTTCCTGTGGCAGCCATTTTGTGGCGACACCCACCAAACAATGTCAGAATTCCAGAGGTACCCACAGGCTCAAAAATGTTGTGGAGAATGGCAGGAAAAAGAAAGGGAAATGTTTCACACAAATAAGTCATTTCAATCTGCCTTCTTACTAAAGTTATAATTTGCGATACAAAGAGACTTTTAAACATCTCATTACCCTCTCTCTCTTAGTAGCCCCCCTATTGATGACAAGGTTAGCTGCTAGTTGAGTAGTTGTTACCTGTTATTTTCATTTGTGCTGCTAAAACCAGGCCTGCGGAGAGTCACCATGGGCCCCAGATTTCACCTAGGCCTCCCGTATGATCCTGATCCAAACCAAATATTATAACAAAACAAATCATTTGGCTGCTAGCTTACTGTTGCCATGAATCAGTAGTAGCAGCAGCAGCAGCAGCAGCAGCAGTAGTAGTAGTAGTAGGAGGAGGAGATTGGATTAATACCTCGCCCTTCACCCGGAGTCTCAGGGCGGCTTACAATGTCCTTCACTTCCCCTCCCCACAGCAGCCACCCTGTGAGGTAGGTGGGGCTGAGAGAGCTCTTTTCAGACCTGCTCTTGAGAGAACAGGTCTGAAAGAACTTGTGACTGACCCAAGGTCACCCATCTGGCTGCATGCAGAGGAGTGGGGAATCAAACCCGGTTCTCCCAGATTAGAGTCCACCACTCTTAACCACTTCACTGAACTGGCAAAAGAATCGACCTGTCTGTCCATCTTTTATTTATTTGTTTAATTTATTTATATCCCATTTTTATCCCCAATGGGAACCCAAACAACTTACATTGTTCTCCTCTCCTACATTTTATCCTCTCAACAACCCTGTGAGGTAGGTTAGGCTGAGAGTCTGTGACTGGCCCAAGGTCACCCAGCAAGCTTCCAATGCAAAATCAGGATTTGAACCTAGGTTTCCCAGAACTTAGTATGACACTTTAACCAACACACCATGATGGCAGGCATTAGAAAATACAGCTAGGAGACTCAAAATTGGCCACCAGCTTCAGGATAATTGTGGGAGTTCCAGCACCAAAAATGAAAGGCATGAGAATATCCTTGCCCAGGTGAGACAAACCACCACCACCCTGCTATTTGCAATGGAAGCTAAGGGTCTCTGTGACAGGCCTAACTCAGAAAGTAATGCTACATTTTTGAAAACTGGCCACCAACCCAGAATGATGATGGAAGTCACAGTGCCAGAAATGAAAGGGATTGGAACACCCTGAACCAGGTTATCTTCATGTGAGGAAACATGTGATAAGAGATTTTTTACCGTAGCAAAACAAAACAGAAAAACTCATAATGCAATAAATGACTTTAAGGGGCTACTGGAGTTCTGTCCTGGGCTTGTCACACACTCTCAGCAGGGCTGTTGTGAAGATAAAATGAAGGACAGGAGAACAACGCAGTTTTGGGTCCCCATTGGGAAGAAAGACTGGATAATGTATTTGTTATAAATGTAATTTTTAAAGATATTAAAAAGACTGCATCATTTGTCATACAGCAAAGTAGCCTTTACAAAAGACTATCAGATCTTTCACCAACACAATAATAATGATAGCAATCCAGTAGGATTTCTAACATCTGGACTGGGATTTCTAACTTCTGTTCCACATGTATAACCAGTAAAACCGATTAATGTTCCATTACTATGCATGTAAAGGGCGGAGGAAGGGGAAAATATCCTTTTACTACTTTGTGAAATCATGGGGAAATACTAACTCCCCCCTTCTGCTCATAATATTAACAAAGGTTTGCTACTGTACTACTATTAAGTACATTGTGTTGCCAAGCAGGATAGAGATTAGAAGGATTTGAGACCAAGAACTGAAAATAAATTGGAGGTGGCATGGAAAAATCATGTAGAGGAAGAGAGAAATGAATGAGAATAGTGTGGAAAAGAGGGAGAGTAATTAAGGAAAAAGAGAAGGAAAGGTTGCTTTATCTTGCTGCAATGCCCTAATTACTACTTTGCAAGATCTGGCTAAATTGAGTGCAGGGAAAGTAAGAGAGAGGCTAGGCTATTACAGGAAATGACATTGTTAGCAGGCTGCAGGCTGGCAATTAACGTAGCAGCCAACAGCCATGCTGGCTCATCTTGCTCCAGTCCTGGTTTGGTTGGTAGGCTTAGCATGATCTGTTAGGCAAGTTTGCTTCAGTCCTGCAGAAAGGCCAAGCTAGCTGATAATAGAGAGCATTTTACTGTTCTCAGACTTCCTTGTGCCCCTAGTAGCTGCAGCCAGAACGACATTAAAAAATGGAAAGACATTCATCTGGATGCAGCATGATACTGGCTATGGGGCCCTCCAACTGATGTGATTTTGTCCCCCCAGACTCCCCTGGCTAAAACAAGGACCTCAGTGCAGCTGTCTTACAATTCTCCTCTGCCTACCCATCCCTCCTAACCTGACCACCAGGCTCCACCTTGTGAATCTGGAACACTATTACACCACCAAAGTGAGTTGCTTCGGCTCTCTAGCATACATGACCATTCCTTCCAGTTCAGTGATTTCAATTTTTAAAAGTAACTTTTGGAGTCTACAACTTGTCAAGTATGAAGATCCTCTAAGAAGTTAAATTCCAAAAGTATTTTATAATTATTTTCTCTTTATATTTAGACAGCTTGCATTTAGCTGAATTGAGTACCTTTCCCCCATTCAGATGCCTTAATTATGGGAGCCCCATTTTATTCAATTGGGCTTACTCCCAGAGAATGTTCTTAGGAGTGTAGCCTTCATTGCCTAACAGCTTTTCCCATCTATGCTTAGTTATAAATCCTATAAATCCAGAAGGTGGTGAAGGCCTTTTATATATTTTGATTTATAAAACATTTCTTCAAGTTTTGTCAGCTTTTCCCTCAAAACAGTGATCTATAAAATATGAGGATATATAATTTTATAACTGGAAATATTGAAATAATAGTGGGTCATTATTCTGTATCATGGAGCTGCGGTGGCTCAAGTGGTTAAGACGCTGAACTGCAGGCTGTGGAAGGTCAGTAGTTCAGCAGTTCGAGACCCGGGTGCCGCATGATGGAGTGAGCTCCCATCTCTAGTTCCAGCTCCTGCCAACCTAGCAGTTCAAAAGCAAGACATTGCAAGTAGATAAATAGGTACCACTTCGGTGAGAAGGTAACAGCTTTCTGTGCACCTTGGTGTTTAGTCATGCCAGTCACATGACCACGGAAACATCTTCGGACAGCGCTGGCTCTTCGGCTTTGAAACGGAGATGAGCACCGCAACCCTAGAGTCGGATTCGACTGGCTTTCGAGCAAGGGAACCTTTACCTTTACTTTATTCTGTGTCACATTTCCCAACTTTTGAAAGGAAATAGACATCATATCAATAAATCTTGATATATTGTATTTGATCCAAACAGAATAAGTTCTCATATTAAAACCAGCATCATAAATAAAAGAGGTTAATGAAGAAATATTAGGACTATTTTTTTAAAGTTTATTCAATACCAACATTATAGCCTCAGTTAGAGGAGTAGGGTGTTTCACCAGGCCTTTATTTGAATAAACTCTTAAAACATCAAGGTAGGTAGGGTCGTGGTATCTTAATAGAATCTTGATGTAGCCCATACTGTTATCTACATGAAAATAAGTGAAAAAAGTTTTCATCTTATTGCTTGGTAATATTTTATTAAATTAGCACATGGTGATCCACCTTCTTCCTTAGATCTTTGCAAAGTTAAGAATACAATTCTTCGTTTCCTTTTTATCCAGATAAATATCCATTGTCAACTGTTTAAAAGTTGCAAAGGTATATGTATAGGCACATTTTCCAAGAGAAATATGATTTTTCATAGGATTTTCATTGTTTAAACTTGCTATTCTACCAAACTGGGACTGAGAGATTTTTTAAAGATCTCTGTCTACCACTTGAACTGACTGTTCTTCAATAGATTTTTCATGTTCTACTGTCAGCTACAAGCCTATATATCTGTTAGGTTCTAGTGGCCATTTAAAGTCAAATGAATCTATTTAAAAGCTAATTTTAAGCTCTTTAGGCACACCATATATGTTAGACAAACCAATAATGGATCATAAGTATATTGCATGGAATTCTAACTTTTTTGTATTGGGAATAACAGGACTCGAGAGTTCTTTGAGCTCCATGGTAGCAGGCAAGCTTTCAAGTTCCCCAGATTTCTTTTTCATCAGGCTGTATTTGTAGTAAAGGTAAAGGTTTCCCTTGCTTGAAAGCCAGTTGAATCCGACTCTAGGGGGTGGTACTCATCGTTTCCAAGCCAAAGAGCTGTACGAAGACATTTCTGTGGTCATGTGGCCGGCATGACTAAACGCCAAGGTGCACGGAACGCTGTTACCTTCTCACCAAAGTGATACCTATTTATCTACTTGCAAACTCTTGCTTTTGAATTGCTAGGTTGGCAGAAGCTGGGGCCAGAGAGAGGCGCTCACTCCAACATGCGGAAAGGGGCGGGCTCCCCTTTCCCCTGACATCGAGGTTATGTTTTTAATATTAGCCAAGCCCATCTGTGTGAGCATTTGCATGGAAGAGAGAAGATGCGAAGATGAGGATCTAACATCTGCTTGGAAGCCAAATGAATATTTGTAAATTGTGTGCATCAAATTCTTTAAAAAGGCCCTTAAGGCTTTGACAGTGGAACACATTCAGCCACAATATTGTATCAACAGCTGTATTCAAGAAGCGTTTCTGTGCAGATCAAAGGTAAAGTCTGGCTAATCACATTCAAAAGAACTTCTAGAACTATTGCAGAGGCCCCAAAATCCCAAGGTGGTTGTTAATTTAATGTAACAGCACCACAGATAAAGCAAACAATTGCTCTTTTGAGACAGATGTGATGGGCTGCCTCAGAAAGTTTTAATCCTACCTACAGCTGTCAGCAGGCTTCACAGAGTGGTTAAAAGCGTGAGATGAGAGTCTAATTCAAGTCTCAGCCCACCCATGAACTTAGTGGGATAACTACTGGTTAACTTAGGATAACCATCATTTTGGATATATGGAGCAGGGACAGGGGAGTTACTCAGTTCCCTATGGCTGTATGTTGACCTGAAGGGCAAAAATGGTGGTACAATCTGATACGACAATTTCCCTGGAGTTAGTATAATTTACAGTGTGATTGTAAGCAGAGTTGTGCCCTTCAATGGACTTATAAGGATGTAACTCTGTTTAGATGCTATCGTTAGACAAGTAGGCCAAAGTAATTACACACTTTCCAAATAACTGATGGCACAAGCCAAACACAGCAGCTAAATCCAGCCTATAGAACAAGGGTGTTTATTTTCTTTGTATCAGTGGCATAGGATGGGATGGTGCTGTAATGACACTGGACAGGTGTTTATATACACTGGGACATACCCCATTCATTTCAAGGGAATGAAAGTGGCTTAAATGTGAGATCTTTCCCATCAGCCGTCTGTACTCCGGCTTGAAAAAATGTCTTAATTTTAATTGCTTTGTCACTGTTGCTGGGAAACAGATTTCTTTTTTTAAGAAAGGAAAAAACAGTTTGTAATGCTTTCCATTTTTATTTATTTATTTGTATCCCGCCCTCCCCACTGAGAAGGGGCTCAGGGCGGCTCACACAAGTACATAAATAATAATATACATAATATAATCATTTAAAATCCTCCTAAAACATTAAAACATATTAATAAACATTGGAATAGAGTTAATAAGCGAGAGCAAGATAATTCCCCTGCTTAACGATAACATCTGAACTGCCAAGCGTTGTCCGTTCTAGCCCCGTGCTGGTGTGAGCAACCAAGCCTTGTCCTAGCTCATCGTCTACCCAGCGATTCGAAAGCTTCGGCAAGTAGATAAATTGGGGACCACCCGTAAGGGGGTGGGCACACCACTCCCTTTGGGAAGGTGATAGCTGCTGAGTGTGACTTCTGTGGCGCGGCAAGATCAAAAGATGAAAGATCTGTTTCGGCACCCCTGCAGTGGAGCGAGTCGGCCAGGCGGTGGCAGTGTGGCAGCGCGACATCAAGAAGCCCTGACGTCATCAGCCAGCCGACAA
>NW_015169184.1:498477-535055 GCF_001447785.1 Gekko japonicus | reverse complement strand
CCAGTCTTGAGGTGACCATCGCATGGATCACTGTTGCCAAATTGCTGCGTTCGAGGAAGGGAACCAACTGCCTAATCAGCCAAAGATGATAAAAGGCCAACTTGGCAGTGGCTGCTACCTTGGCCTCCATTGTTAAGGAGGCATTCAGGAGCACTCCCAAACTCCTAATCCTTGGCTGACACCAACGGAGCCCCATTGAAGATCAGGAGTGAGATCCCTACCCCGGACTGCACAGGACGTCCGTCTTCGTCGGATTCAATTTCAGTCCGCTCAGTCTAAGCCAACCAGCCACAGCCTGCAATGCCCAGTCCAGATCTTCCAGTGTAGAGTCAGACTGACCACCCAACAACAGATAAAGCTGGGTGTCATCCGCATACTGGTGACACCCAAGCCCATGCCTTTGGGGAAAGTATCATCCTTTGGGGCACTCCACAAATCAGTGGATGCCTTTGGGACAGTTGTTCCTATAATGCCACCCTTTGTCCCCGACCCTGAAGAAAGGATGCGAGCCATTGTAAGGCTAGCCCCTGAATTCCAGTGTTGGCGATGCGGTGGATCAGTAGCTGGTGGTCGACCATGTTGAATACTGCCGACAGGTCTAACAACATCGCCAATCTGCCTCGATCCAGATGCCTCCAAAGGTTGTCCTTGAGGGCGACCAGAGCTGTCTCCATCCCATGTCCTGGGCAGAAGCCGGACTGAAAGGGATCTAAGATGGAAGTGTCATCCAAATAGCTCTGTAACTGGACTGCCACAGCCCTCTCAATTAACTTGTCTAAATAGGGCAAGTTGGAAATCAGCCAGTAGTTAGCCAATTCAGCCAGATCCAGAGATGGTTTTTTTCAAGACGGGCCAACCACGGCCTCCTTAAGTGTCCTAGGGAACAAGCCCTCTGAAAGGGACTTGTTAATGATCTCCCCTAGGGCACCTCAAAACCCATCATGGCCCGCTTTAATAAGCCACAACGGGCATGGGTCAAGGAGGCACATGGTAGGGCGTACAGTTAAGAGCAATTTGTTGACTTCCTCTAGGCTGAGTGGACTGAAATAATCCATAACCAGACAAGAAGACATGCGTGGGGCCTTGAGCTCGCTCATTGTTTCAACTGTGGTGGGGCGGTCACGGTGGAGTGTCAGGACTTTATCTGTGAAATAGCTCGCAAAAGCCTCACAGCCAATGTCCAATTCCCTAGCGTTTGACCTGCCTTGTGGCAGAGTCGTCATAGACCAAATTGTTCTAAATAATTGGGCCGGGCATGAGCTCGCAGATGCAATTGAGGCTGCGTAATACTCAAAACGGGATAAAATAGAGATCTGATTTTTATAATACATTTACAAATCTACCTCTTTGATTTATAATGTCAATACACTTCTTCACCAAGAAATAGCTATTCTCAGCAGGTATTTCAATTAATCAAGACCAAATATGTACTGAAGACCCAACCTTCAATTATTCCAGAAGCTCAAGATGCTGATCTCTTCCCTCTTCACCAAAACAAGGAGCTATTAATAAAGGATCACTTATAAATCATATGTGTGCAATATTAATGAGCTGCAATAGGGGAAGTTTTATGGCTCATTAGAATTCTATGTGTTCCCATCAGGGTTTCTGAGCGTTGGCAAAATCTTAGCAAAAATATTATTTAAAGTTACATTGGTTCTTACAAGGTAAGTCCTGAGAAAGCCTCTGACAGGAAATTAGAACAAATGATTAGCCACCGAAATATTTGCATAAAGGCAAAACAAAGTTAATTACGTTATAGCAGTTCATTGAAAATCAAATATTTACTATTGCAATTAATAGGAAAAGAGCAGTGAGCCGGACATTTAGCAACAGCAAACTGCATGGCATATGAAAATTGCTAATTAGTTCCCTATAGCATTGCCACAACAGTACACAAAGTCCTTCTGCACAAGAAGAAATAAAATGGCAGTTTCCTTTGTAAAAACTACACAGGGTCCTATTGTTCTACTATGATGCTCAAATGAAATACTTTTTTGCTGTTTCTTTTATATTTCTCAAAAATATATATATATTTTTTGCTGAAAACCTGAATAACACTGAAATGCTACAATCTTGTACCTGTTGAAATTTAACAGCAATCAGGCCCGTAGCCAGGATTTTTAAAGTCAGGGGGCATTTAAATTTCTTAAGGGGCACTGGCTAATCAAATTAAAGGAATACCCGGCTCCTTCCCTGCACCCACCGCTGCTTGGGGGTCCTGGGCTGGATGGGAAGTCAGGGGTCGTAGCCCCGAGATGCTCCACTGTAGCTACGGGCCTGACAGTAATGCTCATGTTCAGGGCTATTTTTGGGCAGGAACGCACAGGAACGGAGTTCCGGCTGGCTTCAGAGTTGGCCACGCCCACTACAGCCAAAATCTCTGTGTGCATGGCTACAGAGGGAAAGCCTGGAGAGTGACCCCCCCGGTGACTCTTGAGGCAGGGGGGCCCTGGAAGGATCGGGGAGGCATTTAAATGTCTCCCTGTGCCTTCCCTGACCTGTCCAAGGGTTGGCTTGCCCGGGCTCCCCGCAGCCACAGGGCGCCCGGGCAAACCAAGGAAAGGCATGGGGTGTGGCCAAATATGCTAATGAGCTGCACTGTCATGGGTGTGGCCTATTATGCTAATGAGCTCCTGCTGGGCTTTTTCTACAAAAAAAGCCCTGCTCATGTTGGTTTTAAAGGATCAGAATCACACTCTACCATGTATTTCAGGGAGTAAGGCTGATTAATGATAGAAGTGACTTCTTATGACTTGGACCCAGTGAAAGATTTCTGAGAAGAGGAGCGATTGTTGCTTATTCCCTCCTCTCATTGCAGACTTCCAAAGCCCCCAACGAAGTTCCTCAGGGTTCCTTCCCTCTAAGCATGACAACTGCTTGCCCCATGGGGCCCATCGTGTACTCCCATCCCCCATGCTTGCTCAGAGCAGTAGAGGGAGAGAAAGGGGAAGAAGCAACAACACAGGGACCTCGACATCACTTCTGTATGAGCACCCTGAAGTGACATCATGGTGACCATGGAGCTCCAGGAAGTTTCCTATGGTCTTTACCACAGAGATCAGAAGAATTTCTAGAGCACTATGGTGGTTGCGCCATCCTCCCCTTCCCAGGGTCCGCCCCCAAACACTTCTGGGGGGTTGCAACCCTACTTCCTTCCCCCAAAAGCAGCACTTCAGGATATGTTTTGGGCAGCAGCAGCAGCAGGAGGGAAGCCAGGAAATCCTACTACACGGTGGAAATCCCTTCCATCAGCAGAAACTAACTTTGGAGCCAACCTGTATTTAAATTCTAATAATTCATGACCAAAATACTCTATTAACTACAGAACAGCAATATGCATCTTTAAAGCAATAAATCCTAGCAAATGCTCCAGATATAATTAAAAAATCTGTGTCCACAAACCATGAACCCCCCCCCCAAAGTCAATAGGTATCATATGGGTTAGATCTCTCACTGTTTATGGGACTGTGTCCAATGTGTGGAAACACACACATTAAAGTCTGTTACTGAAACTCCGCACAAAACCCCCCGAAAGAGCTGCTTTTTGTGTCAAAACATAAACTGTGTAACAGTGAGCCTCAATTAGAGATTCTGCGGGAAGGAAGAGAACAAGGTTGCCGTCACTTATGCAAACCACATTCATGGTAAAAGACCAGCAATTCTAAGATGGGGCTTAATTTTACACATGCCTTAAGAAAAGGAAGTACGGCCTTTGAATTCAGAAGCGTAACACAGGAATCCTAGCAAATGCTGCAGTGTGTTCCCCCCCCACTCCCAATCAGCTTTCATGGCCATTGCCTCGGAACCTCTCTCTATCACTCTCCCACACAAACACTGCCCCCCCCCAATAAGAATTGCGAGCAAAGCTGGTGGGCTTATCTTTGTTCCACAAGGCTGGTGAATGCCTGCCAGCAGGGAAAAGCTATGCTGGATAAGAAATTACAGGTCTCCAGTTCATGCAGAATACCTTCGTTATTAGAGGACTTTAAAAAACATTAGCGCTGCAGTGCTGTACCTAGTCTCATTCTGCATCTCTCCTGTTCTTTGTTATCATAAACGGGGCTAGGATAGATATTTTTAGCCTTAGAAAGGCAAATCCATCTGCACTAGGTTTCCAAGGAAACTGAATAATTGAAATATGTGTTGAACTAAGATCTGTTTCTACCAATTTCTCTTGATTACTGGAGCTGCCGGTGCAGTCCGCTGGCGCATGACTCCCACGCAGACTCTATTCATTGCAATTGGATGTTCAGGAGAGCTGAGTGGGATAGATTGTTCATGAGTCGTTGGAGGTGGGGGAAGAGGCTGATGCTCTGATTCAGAATACATGCATGTGACCCTGGATACTTAAAACATATCGTTATGAACACTGAAAGCAAGAATAGGAGAAAAGATTGTTTAAATTTTTCTAGAAATTTTCATATGAATTGAGGAAATGCAGGGGAAAGGGTGAAATGCCCTTAGTTATAAAGAGATAACAAGACAACAGTCTTCTCTGTCCACCATCTGTGAAGAGGTGAATATTCTCTAGGTGGTCAGGAAGGGTATTCAGGTTGTCATGAAGTGCTGTATCCCACCACAACACTTAAAAAACAGTCCCCTGAATCAGAGGTCCTTTCCACATTTGCCTGCCACTCCAAATTTTCTCAGTGTTCCAGTTGAGGCAATTTGTCCATGGAAAAACAGCATCCAAATAACGCAGGGCAACAGCATGGTGAAACCAGGCTGACCATTGAAGGGAGGTAATGTAATGCAGATTGGGGGGGGGGGGATCCGGAATAAAAAGAAGGTTGAACTCGATTTTAGTGCAGAATTTTTTTGGGGGGGAACCTGGATTAAAAAGAAGGTTGAACTCGATTTTAGTGCAGAATTACTTGGAGGACACCGCAGTGAACATGGATTAAAAGGAGAGTGCAGAAAGAGCCAGAGTCTTCTTAATGTACTACTGGAGTATTTTTTTTTTAACCCCAATATAGTGAATGGGTCTGAGGTAAAAAAATGATCCCTATGGCAAAATGCTTAGTTTTCTGGGGCGTTTTATACTCTGTGTGCTTTTTTTGGTTGTTGAAAGCAAACCTTAAGTGGTAACTAGCTGTACTTTGTTTACGGCTGTACATGTGACAATGTCCTAGAAGAAGGAAGAAAATTCTACAGCCACTTTTCTCTGCTTTCTGTAAAAAAAAAAGGTACAACCGAGGAAGGAAATACACCCCCAGTGTATTTAGTACACCGTCAAACGGTAACATCCCATAAGTTCCATGCATACCCAATATTCTTACAGCTTGATGTAGTGTAGTTATTAATTGCCTTTCTTTCACTGGGGAACTCAAGGTGGCATACATAAAGTCCTTAGAAAGTTCTCATCCAGGCACTGACCACACCAGACCTCCTCAGCTTCAGCAAGGTGCCTTCAAACTATACCCTAATTAGGACCTGGCTAGAAATCTCTAAGGGCTGGATCCAGGCTGAATTTCCCAGTGGCAGAACGTGAACTTTACTGTGTCTACCTACCCTTCCACTGCAGCCCAGTGACCTCCCCAAAATGCTGCTCCTGGTTGATAGGGAACCCTCAGGAATGCCATGAGGGAGGTCTGTGAAGGGAAGGGGCAATCATGTGGACTCCAGCATTTTTAAAGGGCAGATTTCAAGCCGTGAAGTGAAACAGATTTCAGTGTCCCACTATACAGAAGCATGCAGATTTCACATGAGATAGTTAAGTGCTTTTGAACCTTTCCCCTCTTCCTCTTCTTCTTTGAGCTTTTGTGTGCATGCGTGAGAGACGGAAATGTAGGTTCAAATGCACCGATGGCCATGCAGAAAGGCAGATTTACAGTTTCAACTCCCCCACCTCATTTTTCAGGTTACCCGTTGAGAGATGAATTCTATCTGAAGCACTTCTTCATTCTCCACTCATCATTTCCCCTCAGCTTTGTATAAACTGGGGTGTTACTTTTTCACATTTTGGGCATGCCTCTCTGGAGAGAAAATGTTGTAAGGAGAAAACAGAGCAGAGGAGAACAGTGTAAGCTTATTTGGGCCCCAGTGGGGAGAAAGGCAGGGTATAAGTGAAGTAAATAAATAAATAACATAAATGTTCAAGGAAATGTGGGTGATCATGCAGGTAGGGGTAATATGCCGTCAGATTATCACTCGCCATATCATAATGAGATTACATCCAATCAAACCGTAGGGCAGTATAAAGCAGAATCTGGTGTGGGTCTTTTTGCAAGCCCCTCTCCCTCCCTGCTGAAAGACTTAAAGGGCCCTCCAGCTGATTGGCGGACCACGTGTTCCCCGCTGATCAGCTGAAGCCCTTTAAATCTCTGCAGGAGGGGAGGGAGGGGGTGGCTGCAGGTGGCTGTGGCTTGGGGGCAGGGCTTCCCCCACCGGCCAGCTGGTTGGTGGCTGATTGGAGCCCCCAGAAGTGGGGGGACCCTGCCCAGACCTGGGGGCTGGCAACCCTACCCAGGTGCAGAGTCAAATTTGGAGTCAGTATCCAGAGTCCACCTGGGCCATTTTAGAAAACCTTTCTCAATCAAAATATACGATTCTTTCGACATTAGGCTTGTTCTCTTATAGACTTCCTTTGCAGTACAGAACAGTCCTCCCTCTTTTATTGGACACTGTGGAAGCCCCACAAAAGAGCAAAAGGCTTGGATAGCACTAGTAAACGTGAATACAGCGCTGAGAAAATTAATGGCAAAAAAGTCTCTCTGGGACAATGTTTAGAGAGGAGGAAAAAAGGTACCACAGATCTGCAACATATTTCTAATAAAAATACATTTCTAAGCTCGGCAGACACTGTTGCCGAGAGACAAATTGGCAGCTTCATATTCACAAGACTCCAGGCTTGAGACTTGGTGTAAATCCAGTTAAAAGTCCTACATCCATAGCAGCACTGGAAAAGATCTCTCCCTTCATAAGACTTCATAACACTTCCAGGTTTCCTGTCATTCAGAACTGACCATAATTCACACAACATATCAAGGCGGCCCTTTAGATGTCATATCTGAACTCTTCTGTCATGTTAAAGCCATATGGCATGTAGAAGTTGGCTGTCAACCTGTGTCATTTTTTGCATAAGATTTAAGGAGCTGCTTACCAACACCAAAAAGGAGGAAGAAAGCACCCTCTTGAAGCACCAAAACAATATAACAAAAAGGCCTTCCACTAGGATAGGAGTCCTGTAATTAAAGAGCCACACTATTTCACAATTCAGAGCAAGAGATCAACCTAGAGGCAGCCGGTGAAAGCCCACGTGCATAGTGAAAAATAGACAACATTGCTGATAATTGACAGGTTCATTAACCATCCGTAAAGTTTCTGCCATCCCAACAGTGGTTGCAAGAACTTTACTAGGAAACCTCATGAGACCATAAACATACACAGGACAACCTGTATGACTGTTTCAGTGCACCAACACAAATCTGCGCATGGCTCACACCTGGATTACGACTGGAACTGAAAGTCAGAGCTCACAACATCAAGGCTAAAGGACAACAGAAAGCTGTAATCAAGCGCTATACAAAAACGTGGAAATGGCATAACAATATATTCTTACAACAACTAGAACATGTATAAAGTGCAAAAAAGGGGTTCCATATACAATCATGACAGTTGTTGTTGTTGGCGAAGTTCTCCGGAATGTCTTGAAGATCTGGACCAGGCGCGACAGGCCGTGGCTGGCTGGCTCATACTGAGTCAGCTGAAACAATCCAGCGAAGACAGAGGTCCTGTGTGTGGGTTGGAGCGGTTTGCGGGCAGGGGCCCCGCTCCCGACATTCGGTGGGGCACCATTGGTGCCAGTGCCGGAGGTTAGGACTGTCTGAGAGTGCTCCTGGATTCCTCCTTAACAATGGAGGCCCAGGTAGCAGCCACTGCTAAGTTGGCCTTTTACCATCTTCAGCTGATTAGGCAGTTGGTTCCCTTCCTCAACCGCAATGACCTGGCCACAGTGATCCATGCAATGGTCACCAGTCCTTTGGCTGCAAAGGTATGATCTGACCCCTCCTGGTCTGGCCTAATAAAGGCTTTTCTGGGACCACGCTGACCCTGGATTCCTCCAGTGCTCTTTCTTCAGAGGCGGGCCCACAGTGAGTGAAGGGAATCTGGGCCAATGGCTTGCCTGGCTGGGCCCTCCCTTCTCCTAAACCACCCTTCTCTCGGGTTTTAAAAGACTGTCAGTCTACACAGGCCCCATAATGCCCAAGCTCCTGCTGGCTGACTCTTGTCCTGCCTGTTTCTGGCTGTAGGCTGCTGCCTGAGCTCTGCCTCCCCGGGCCTGCTGGGGTCTGAAGCTGCTGCTGGCACTTCTCCATGCATGATCTTACCCTTGTTGCTTTCTCCATAGCCCAATGTCAATCACAGTGACTCAGAGGTGCCTGGTAGATTCAGGAGGGGTAGCCATGTTGGTCTGAAGCAGCAGAACAAGGTTTGAGTCCAGTGGCACCTTTTAAGACCAACAAAGAGTTATTCAAGGTCCGCATGCACACTTATTCAGATGTAATGAAATGGAAGTTACCTGTCCATACATATAGATAGAGGGTAAGCAGTAAATTAGCAAAGAGCATAATGAAGATATTTAACAGACTCGAGGACCAAACAGGGATAATAAGCTTAGTTTGTATGGTTACCATTTGGGGGGTTTAATTCTGGGGGGAAACATTGTGAAGAAAATAAATCTGCCTGGGTGAGGCTGTCCCCTACTGGAGTTCCTCTGGAGCAGGTGAGTGCAGGGATGGGGTTGCAACCCCTGGACATGGGGGGGGGGACACTCTGTGGTTCCAGCCCCTGCACAGTGCTGTTTGCTGGTCCAGTCCTGCAGTGGGGGGGGGCACACAAGTAGTTGTGGCAGGCACCTCGCTTTCCTCTCTGTCCCCCTCTCTACACTACTTCTTCTTTGCCAGCTCCTGGCAGCCCCCATTGTCCTCACCTTCCAATGCTTACTTTTCTCCTTTCCACCCACCCACCTTTTATCTGCCCCTTCATCTTCAGCTGTACCTATTATTTACTTCATTTATAGCCCACCTTTCTCCACAATGGAGCTGACTTCATCCCCCTCGCCTCCATTTTAGCCTCAGAACAACCCTGTGAGCCGGGGCAGACTGGGAGTGAAAAACCCTGGGAAAGACCTCCTCTCCCAGCCTGCCCAGGCCCCACCCACAGAGGAGAGGAGAGGAAGAGATATTCCTTGGAAGGAAAGAGGAAAAGGCAGCCGGCCTAACCAATTGGCCATGCGCTGCTTTCTTTGCCTCAGGCAGGCCGGGCACTGCTCTTGTCTTGTGCAGACCAGGCAGGCACAGCCTCCCTCACCTCGGTCAGGCTGGCTGGGCACCTTTCTCATCTCATACGGAGCTCAGCTGGATTGAGCTGGGCACCAACCTCTGCCTCGCCTCACATGGAGCTTGGGCAGGTGCTGCCCTCCACCCTGCCTGGCCTTAACTCGTGCAGGGCAGGACCAGGACCACGCCTTGCCTTGCACGGGACTTGGCCAGGCACCGCCCGCTGTCTCAACTTGCCTTACACAGAGCTTGCTTGGCACCACCATCTGCCTCACCTGATGTGGGGCTCAGATGCCACCATCAGCATGGCCTTGTGCAGGGCTTGGCTGGGCACTGGCTTCGGGCTTGCCTTGCATGAGATTCGGTTGGGTGCCAGTGTCTGTCTTGTCTTGAGCAGACTGAGACAGGCATTGCCATATACCCCATCTCGTCTCTCACATGTGGCTGCAGCAGACTCTCCTGCCTCACCACAGGTTGGCTGGATGCTGTCCCTCACACCTTGTGTGAGGGTTGGGTGGGTCCAGCTCTGCCCTGTTGGAGGGCTGGCAGGCCAAAGTGTGGGTGGGAGGACATCAGCCCACCAGGAGACATCCAGGTCCTTTCAATGGCCATTCCTCCCCGTCTGTGAGGTAAATTAGGCCAAGAACATGTAACTGCCCCACAGTCACCAGTACGTTTCCACAGCAGAATGAAAATTCTAGGTCCTAGTCTGAAACTCTAACTACAACACCACATTGACATTTGTGTGGGAGCTGCTGTTGAACACTAGCAAGCAGCCAGGCCTACATAAGTCATGCAAGTTGGGTGGTAGCAAGTTGCCTGGTGGTTACTGCCGGATCTGACCCCAAAGGCCAGACCTGACCCCAAACTCCAAAGGTTACTGCCGGACCTGACCCTCCCTTAAAGTCCAAAATATCCCTGGAAAGGGCCCTCCCCGTGCCTTTTACTGACCGAAACTAAGCCTGTTGTGGTTCCCCAGCAATGGCCACTGAGGAAATGTTTCTTAAAGCTACAGGCATTCCTTCTATCATTTTGGGTTTTTTGACACCCCCCCCCCCATGTTTTGTTTGTTTGTTTTTAAATTCTGATATTTTTTCTGCAAACTTGGGGTGTCCTGCCTCGCCTCACATGGAGCTTGGGCAGGTGCCTCCCTCCACCCTGCCTGGCCTTAACTTGTGCAGGGCAGGACCAGGACCACGCCTTGCCTTGCACGGGACTTGGCCAGGCACCGCCCGCTGTCTCAACTTGCCTTACACAGAGCTTGCTTGGCACCGCCATCTGCCTCACCTGATGTGGGGCTCAGATGCCACCATCAGCATTGCCTTGTGTAGGGCTTGGCTGGGCACTGGCTTCGGGCTTGCCTTGCATGAGTTTCGGTTGGGTGCCAGTGTCTGTCTTGTCTTGAGCAGACTAAGGCAGGCATTGCCATATACCCCATCTCGTCTCTCACGTGTGGCTGCAGCAAGCGCTCCTGCCTGCTGGATTGGCTGGATGCTGTCCCTCATACCTGGATGGCTGGATGCTGTCCCTCATACCTTGTGTGAGGATTGGGTGGGTCCAGCTCTGCCCTATTGGAGGGCTGGCAGGCCAAAGTGTGGGTGGGAGGACATCAGCCCACCAGGAGACATCCAGGTCCTTTCAATGGCCATTCCTCCCCGTCTGTGAGGTAAATTAGGCCAAGAACATGTAACTGCCCCACAGTCACCAGTAAGTTTCCACAGCAGAATGAAAATTCTAGGTTGTAGTCTGAAACTCTAACCACAACACCACATTGACATTTGTGTGTGAGCTGCTGTTGAACACTAGCAAGCAGCCAGGCCTACATAAGTCATGCAAGTTGGGTGGTAGCAAGTTGCCTGGTGGTTACTGCCGGATCTGACCCCAAAGGCCAGACCTGACCCCAAACTCCAAAGGTTACTGCCGGACCTGACCCTCCCTTAAAGCCCAAAATATCCCTGGAAAGGGCCCTCCCCATGCCTTTTACTGACAGAAACTAAGCCTGTTGTAGTTCCCCAGCAGTGGCCACTGAGGAAATGTTTCTTAAAGCTACAGGCACTCCTTTGATCATTTTGGGTTTTTGACACCCCCCCCCATGTTTTGTTTGTTTTTAGATTCTGATTTTTTTCTGCAAACTTGGGGTGTCTTCAAGGTTTATAGAAAGATCTTGTCCATTCACTGGTTCAGTCTAGCCCAATCTCGTCAGATCTCAGAAGCTAAGCAGGGTTGATATTGGCTAGTATTTGGAAGGATGACCTCCAAGGAATACCAGGGTCATGACACAGAGGCAGGCAATGGCAAGCCCTCTTGCCTTAAAAACAAGTCTAGCTCACCACTTAGTGGTGCATAATGCTAAAAGAGCTAGAATTTCTGGCCGCCAGACAATCTTAGGATCTCCTGGCTGTACTACACACAATGCCATATGACGCTGACAATGTTGATGATGATAATAATAACTGGTCCAGTCTCCAGATGTAAGTATCCTCAGATTTAGCTGACTTGGCTATTAGAATATATGATGATGATGATGATGATGATGATGATACACCATGCCAACATACTGTGTATGCATCATGTATATGGTCTTCGATGTTTCTCAGCATTTTATGCAGTTATACTTAAAACACCCATCCATCTACTGCAGCGCTCCTTTCTATAACAGGTTGCAGTTTTCCAGGAAAAATGTTAGCTGAGAAATGCACAGATTTCAGTACTGATTGCCCTTACAGAGACACCTAACTTTGATTTTTCTGTTTTACAATTAACTAAAACACTCATTTCTCTAAAAGCAAAATGTTTTGCCAACAACTTTTAATAACCAATCCATTTCAGCAAAGATGATCCATTTGCAGACAAACTGCTTACAAATGTGGTACTCTGTATTTGTTTCTTACATGACAAATTCTACCTGGAGGAGCGCCAGAAGGAAAATGAAGAGTTGGCAGTTCTCCCTACAGAAGCTATCTAGGTCAGCGTTTGACCTGATCGCCGTAATAGCTTCTGAATAACACAGTTAAAGATGCAGCATTGTGTACTACTGTTCATGGTAATGTTTGCAAAGGAGTATAACCAGTGTTACACTGACAAACCTAAGTATGCACATACATTTTACTGTCCGTATAAGCCACTGACATATCTGTGACGTTTCAAATCCATAGCGATCCATGTCGCTAGACTGTATACTGGATGCTCAAGGGCTCGTTTTGAATAGGGTAGCTAATGGGATGATCCTGTGCAGTTACTCCAGCCTAGGCCCACTGACATCAGTGGACTTACACCAAAGTAACTCTGCAAAGGACTGAACTCTACAAGGATTATAGTTTACCTGCAATGCTCCCTCTAAACTGTGGAGTCTTGTGAGCAAAAATTCTACTCTGTGAGCGACTGGCATTAAAGTTGTGAGCAAGCAATTTGGCTACTGCATAAATTAGTTTGCTCTGGAGCCATCCTTCCTGAGCTAAGACAAAAATGTCTGAGCCGGAGGCTAAAAAGCTGTGAGCTTGCTCACGCTAACTCAGCTTAGAAGGAATCCTGTTTACTTGTCCAGTAAACCGAGAGAGGATGTGGTAGCTCACAATGTGCCAAAATACACTCAAACGACTGTGAAATCTTTCTTTCAATGGAAACAGTCCTAAGCAGTTACAGACCTAAGCAGAATTATACCCAGAAGGGTGTTAATGGGCTTATAAGGCTATAACTCTGTTTATGAATGTGCTGTGAGTTAACAGCCTAAGGGAGACCCACACCACTGGACCAAAAGCTGAATTAGCTGATGCCTCTTTCTTCCCTAGGCCAAAACCTCCTTTGATTTCCCACAGCATCGTCTTTTCACTGATACTGTCCTGTCTATGGTTTAGCAAAAGCTTTGCCATCAGGCCCCTCCTTATCTGCATGCCTTCGTGGTTCCATCTTTGCTTAAGCCCTGGCCGTTCAGCCTTTGCGTGAGAAAGTTGCCAGAGAGATCTGGGTGAGCTTCAGATTTTACTGTATACGCATCTCTTACTGGAAGAGACATAGGCAGGAGGGGGGGAACACTCCAACACAATAAACGCTGCAGATCACACAAATGTCTAAACAAGTATTTTTAGCACGCAGACAATATTCCAAGACCTGTCTCAGTCACCAAAGGCGTCCTGCCTCCCCCGCTCTCCCTCGGGCCCCCACCGTTACCTGTGATCTGGATTCTGTTCTTTCAGCTCCACCAAGACAGCCGAAAAGCTTCCCAGCTTCTTCCACCAGCCATTGAGCCGTGGTCAGCCAATCAGAGAGGAGACATCCTGGCATCCTCTGGAATGAGCGCTCTCCCCCTCTTCCCCCTCCTCCCTTCATCCAGTTCTGTGCAAACATAATGAAAATTTAAAATTGGAGACGGGGGGGGGAGGGGAACAAATCAACAACGCGGTGGCAAAACACATAGAGAAAGTGCTGCAGGAGGCTACCCAGAAACAGGAAGGCTGTTCCTGCTTTGTGAGAGAATCCAGCTCTGTGAATACTGTTCCTAATGAGATGTTCAGTAATAATCATGAATGTGTAAAATGATCCTGTATGTACAGTGCAGTGTAGGCTTTTTTCTCCCTCCTTGAAATAATTCAAAAGTGGGCAGGAGGTGATCAGGTGCTTGTGGCACACTGTGGACCAGAAATACTAGAAGTCCTGCTTGCTGATTCATAAATCAGTCATGACCACAATGCAGCATGCAGCCGCCGCCGCCCCCCCCCAACGGGCCACTACATTCCAGAGGAATTAATTTCCTCAGCTGTGGGACAGCCAGCTCCTTTCACAGGAGATGTTCAAAAGGGAGTGGTCTTATCTACTTAGACTGTGATATCCTCCTTTTTATTCCCAAGATGAAGCAAAGCAACTTGCAGAAGTCTTCTCCCCTCTTCCATTTTCTCCCTGCAGCAACAACCCTGTGAGGTTGGCCAGGCTAAGAAACAGTAAATAGCCCAAGGTGACCCAGTGAGCTATCATGGCAGAGTCGGGATTTGATTCCGGGTCTCCCAGGGCAGAACTCTAACCACTTCACCACACTGGGGCTCACCGCGTTTTGCTCAGATTAAGAGAAGGGGGCTGCTTTTTAGTCACTGAGGTTTGTTTGGGTTTTTTTTTTTAATCCAATAGTCACTAGCAGAAGGAACAGGTCAACAGTTGAAGCTTTGTCCCCTTCTCAGTTCCGCAAGCGGAATGCTATATTTTAAACACACACGTGCACACTCCAAACTTTAACCCGTGCCTTCCTTTTCTTGCAATAGAAAACTCTGATTGATGACTTGAAGCAACAGGTGCTCTCCTGCAGAAAGGAAGGGCAGAGCAGCCAAATAACTCCAGATGCTGAAATACCCAGTCATTCCAATGAGACAACTGTGTGATGACTAAGGGAAGTACCGCTACAGGTGTACATATACGCATGTGTTTATGTTTTGTGAAAAGCTCTTGCAATATCCATATCATTGCTATAGATCATAGGGTGCTATGTTGAACCTCATGATGAGTCCTAACGTATCTCGTACCTGTCTACCCCAATCTGCTTTCCAAGATTAGCTGCCTCAGTAGTTGTGGCTAATGGGTTTGTGGAATGGTTTCAAAATGACTAAATAAAATTGTACACACCGGTACTACCTAAGGGACATACCTAAGGGACCGCCTTTCCCCGTATGTTCCCCAACGGGCACTATGGTCGGGGACACAACATCTCTTGGTGACCCCAGGCCCCAAAGAGGCCAGGCTGGCTGCAACCAGAGCCAGGGCATTTTCAGTGGGGGCTCCTACCTGGTGGAATGAGCTCCCGGAGGAGATCCGGGCCCTGCGGGACCTTGTGCAGTTCCGCAGGGCCTGTAAGACGGAGCTCTTCCGCCAGGCTTTTGAGTAGGAGCCGCCACTACCTTACCATCATTACCTTTACCATCATCATCAACTGGCCCTGGGAGGAGTGACAGCGCTGTGTGGAGCTGACACCACGGATTTGGGAGTACCATCTTCAAGATGCCATCTTTTTATTGAAGACTGATCTGAAACATCAAGAGCACTTTATAATTTTGTAATATTGCAATGACTGTTTTTATGCTGTTTGAACCTGTTTTACGTATTGGCATGTCATGTGCCCTGTTTGTGAGCTGCCCTGAGCCCTCTTGTGGGGAGGGCGGGCTATAGATTAAAATAATAAATAAATAAATACTATGTATGTATGTCAGAGGAGCACTCAATGGATAAAGGGCAAATCACACCTGGGTGATCTTATAGGGCTAAGAGGTCTTGTTGAGGTCCCACCTGGTCCCAGACAAGTGGCAATGTCTTCAGGGTGCCCATGATGAGTACAACATAACCTCTGCTGAGAATGGGTGAGGATATATAAAATCTGGTGTCAATCATAAATGCCCTGAGTTCTTCCTTCCTCCCCGCAGAATAAATTATGGGGATGAACCTGGGTCCTTACCAGTCTTTGGTGGGGAGGAAGTGCCTACTTCAGCATCCTTGAAAATGACATGCTATATGAGCTACAGGAGATGCCAGCATCAAGTCTACCGTAATTCTGTCTCTAGGGCTACCATGCTCTCCAAGCACCCAGCAAAAGGGTAGTCGGCTCCAGTGTCCATCAGGTAGACCAAAGTTGGCTGCTCCTTGGTTACCTCTGGGTGAGCCTGTGGAGTAATAATTCTGCATCTGTAGTGGTTCCCTTCACTCTAGGGTCTTGTCCTTTACGGTCTTTTCAGTTCCCTACAATTGATGGCCTTACCATGGGGTGGGCCTCTAGCAAATGCCAACAGGAGTCCATGTCCATCCTCTGGGGTCTGTAAGAGAAGGCAGCAGCCTCTTGCATCTGACCCCTGCAAGTGTGCCTCCATACATGGTCAGTTGGTGTTCTCCATGGAAGGTCATAGTGTCCCCACGCTACTCAGGCTGAGGGAGCAGAGTGGTAGGCATGTCAGAGTGACCACTCCACATATAGATCAGTTTCACAGTTTCCACTGCAGACCTAAGGGGGCAGTCCTCAAACAGAGAAGCTTCAAGGGGAGATTGCAACCTCAGATTGCTGGACTTTAGTTCATTCACAAATTCAGAACAATGGACTACCGAGGGCTGACTGGGGACATAGGATTCTTACCTCACTACAGTTGCTAATTTTCTGCCCCCAAGCATTTCTCTTATGCTCTAATCAAGCTGATTATGGCCCTAGGCACACGGGCCGGATATCGCGGGGGGGGGGGAGGCGTGGCTAATTGCCCCAGCGCAGTTCGATCCGCGATTATGCGATCAGATGCACCGGCGGCACAGCACGGGTCCTTCCCTTGGCGCCAGCGGGTAAACGAGGGACCGGAGGGGAATGCGCGATCACACCACAGGCGTCTGGAGGCAGCCCATGGCAAACGTTTACTAGTACCTTGGAGGTACTAGTTTTTAAATACGCATTGTCGGGGGTAAGCCACGGGTGCGCTCTACTTCTCAGATGTTGGGGTGTGATCGCGCCCGGATAATCCACCCACCTTCCGTGCCTCTCCCGTGGCAATCTATGCTCTACTTTCTTCCCCAACAGGGACCCAAAGCGGCTTACATCAGGGTTGCTTCATTTTGTCCTCAGCAATGTTATTTATTTATTTATGGGATTTTTATCCCACCCTCCCCTGCAAGCGGGCTCAGGGCAGGTTACAACAAGTAGGTAAAACAATTAAAAATAAAATCCACAGTAATTACCATTAAAAATCTATAAAACCTGGGTAGCATAAGACACAATGGCGAACCATCTCTTATGGTTTGTTTTGACCATCCAGATTTTACAAATTGGGCTAGTAAACCCTAAATCATATACAATTTGGTTATGATTATACCCTTTTTATTTATTTATTTAGATCTTCCTATCCCACTTTATTCTCTCCCCTCTGATTTACTCTCACAACAGCCCTTTGAGGCAGGTTAGGATAAGAGCATGTGGCTGGCCCAAGGTCCCCCACCAAGCTTCCATGGCAGAATGGGGATTCAAACCTGGGTCTCCCAGTACCTCATCCAAACACTACACAATGCTACATCCTTGTAGAGTAGCAGTGCAATTCGGAACAAAGTTACATCCTTCTGAGTCCATTAGAAAGGTGTAGCTATGCTTGTGGTGTAGACAACTTTCCTTTGTCCACTGAACAAATAGGGTATCCGATTCGCCTGGCACCCTTATGCTGCTTTACATTCAGCTTGTTATTTTACCTGACATCGCAAAGTTTTCCTATTTGTCCCGGGGTCTCAACTTGCCAGTGAACTGAAACAAGCAGTTCTGTAATTACCTTGGTAAATCTCCTTCTCCCTTCGTTGAATAAAGGCACTGTCAGCTATTCCGGAGTCATCAGATTGAATATATGCAACACAGCCAACAAGAAGGCAAGAATATGATATGGGCTACAGTTACAATCTTGTGCTGATGTACAGTGACAAGTTCAGAGGATGACAGAAAAGGACGCGCAAGGGGAATGGCCAATAGGCACATGATCGCTCTAAGTGAGCCTAGACTCTGAGGGCATGATTGAAATGCCATATATTGGCAAGATGTAAGCAGCATTTGTACATTTCTGGGCCTTTTACTTTTGCAGCTCTGAGCACATGCATTCAAAATCTGACTCGTTTCTGAATCTAGCCTGATGTTTGGGAAGGTGACGGTGGTGGGGAGTCTGAAAGATGAAAGCGGGAATTTTCTCTTCTTTTTAAATTAAAACTAGTTGTGAGGCAGTAAAATCACTATGTGGAATAATCAAATAAGATTGGGAGGTGGTGGTGGAGGAAACCTGTACGTATCTAAGATGGCAGGGGAATTCAGTCGAAAATGGAAAGAGTTATATTTATAACCATACAATTTTTATTTTGGTGTAGTGGTTAAGTGCACAGACTCTAATCTGGGAGAACCGGGTTTGATTCCCCACTCCTCCACTTGCAGCTGCTGGATGACCTTGGGCAAGCCATAGTTCTTTCAGAGCTGTTCTCTCAAGGGCAGTTCTCGAGAGAGCTCTCTCAGCCCCACCTACCTTACAGGGTGTCGGTTGTGCGGAGGGGAGGGGAAAGGAGTTTGTAAGCTGCTCTGAGACTCCGAGTGAAGGGCGGGGTATAAATCCAATCTCCTCCTCCTCCTCATTCTCTTGCTATACCAACAATACTAGAGGCTAATTTAGATGAGATCCCTGATCAGATCCTACATTTTCTCTAAATGTTAAAAGCAGTCATAGGTGCCCCTGGATTGGATCAGGACCACAGTGTAGAGGGTGGGGCCTAACCCTTTTCCTTGTACCGTTCTATTGATTAAATCACCCTCCTAAAACTGCTGTTTGACCAGTCAGGAAAAACGGTTTTCAGTGGGGTAATTTCGATCCAGAAAACCAAGGAGAAACGTTACGCTGTAGCTTCAATATGATTGCCAGGGTGCTTTTAAAATCTGAGGGGAAAATCACTGGAGATGGGCTCATGGATTGTCCACCATTTTGTCTGCTATGGCATCTAGCATTCTAGTTAGTGGTCAAATGCAAAGTTCCAGATTGGGAAATTCCTGGATATTTGCGGGCAGAGCCTGGGGAGGATGCTCAGCAGGGGTGGGATGTCATAGGGTTGACTCTACAAAGCTGCCATTTTCTCCAAGGGAGCTGATCCCTGTAGTCTGGAGATGAGTTGTAATTCCAGGAGAACTCCAGGCGCCCACTTGGAGATTAGCAACCCTAGTGTGAAATGCACTGTAAAAAGCCTAGTTTGGAGGAGGGTTCACTCATGACTGAAATAAAAAGGGCATGCATGAAAAACAGCCTCCACTAATGCCATGTACTAAACTTTCACACTGCTTCATGATACTTCAAGACATGAGCCAACCATAGGTAAGAACTTCTAAGCCCCATTGATGACCCCCCCCCCCCGAATTGAAGATATTTATACACTTAACTTGGCCATTTAAATGAATGGGACCTTAATGTACTTAATCTTGGCTGGATCATACCCATGATTTTCAAAAACAGCTGGCCTGTTAAAGGGCAAATGATTAAGTGGGCTATAAATATGAATAAGGAAATATCTATGTCATCTTGGGAATATCTGTGGAAAACTTCAATGAAAATATCAACTTGTACTAATATAAAAGAAAACTGTTTTAAGATGATGTATAGATGGTATATGACCCCCAAAAAATTGCTAATATGAATGAGAATATGTCTAATAAGTGTTGGAAATGTAAAAGTCATGAAGGCTCTTTGTACCATATGTGGTGGACTTGTGATAAAGCTGTGGTATATTAGACGGAGGTCCATAATGAGATACAAAAATTTTTTAAAGGTACATTTAAAAAAGAACCAGAAATATTGCTTCTGGGTCTTAAGATGGAGGACGTCAATGTGGAAAAAAAGACATTGCTATGGTACTTGATAACAACTGCAAGAATGACATTTGCGCAATTTTGGAAACAAGATAAAGTACCAGAGATATGGGACTGGATAAAAAAAAGTGCTCTTTATGGCAGAAATGGATAAACTGACAAGAAAACTTAACGGCAAAGAAGATGAAGAATTTTATGAAGAATGGAAAGACTTTAAATAATATATAGAGGTTAAATGGAATGTTAAAAATACTTTAATAAGTTTTGATAGTTATTAGAATGGACCAAGAAAATAATAGAGTAATGGAATAATATGTTTAAGTATAGTTACCTGGAAGACTAGTCTGTATTATGTTATGAGATAGAATTAAAGATTATGATGAGAAAATGAAGGGGAAATCGCACTGTGGGAAGCCATGTAACGGGGGGTGGGGAGTTATTTGAAAATGGATATAGAAGGTTTGAAATATTGTGAAAAATTGAACAGGTTAATTTTTCTATATCCTTGCAATAAAATGTTTTTTTTTAAAAAAAACAGCTGGCCTATTCCAAGTGAGTTAGCAGATAACTTTCCTGAAGCTATGTAGAACTGAGCCTTGTCCTGGCCTGGATGGGAGAGTAATGGATTAGAAACTGGGAGACCAAGGCTCAAATCTGTACTCTGCTATGGAAGCCTTCTGTGTTACCTTGGTGTAGTGGTTAGGAGCGTGGACTCTAATCGGGGAGAACTGGGTTTGATTCCCCACTCCTCCACATGCACAAGGTGTGACCTTGGGTCCATCACAATTTCTTTCAGAGCTGTTCTCTCAAGAGCAGTTCTGGAGAGAGCTCTCTCAGCCCCACCTACCTCACAGGGGTCTGTTGTGGGGAGGGGAAGGGAAAGGAGTTTGTAAGCCACTCTGAGACTACGAGTGAAGGGCGGGGTATAAATCTAATCTCGTCCTCTCCTCCTCCTCTCCACGCTGTAGAAAATTAGATTCCAAGCTTTCCCTTCATGTACTATACACTTATAACAGGTTAAGCCGTGAGTGTTTAGCTAGGATACCTCTAGTAAGTGTGAGGATTTTTAAAAACACTGAAGGAGAGTAACATGAAATATTTCTCTCTGTATATGCTGAAGCACTTCTTATGCACACAAACACAAAAAACCCTATGGAATGGTGAATACAATGGATAACTTATGCGATCTGTTAATTAACAGTGTTCAGTAATAAAGTCTTGGTTTGCATAGTTCTGATAAGAGCTGTTCTTGAAAAAGAGCAGTTTGTGTCAGAGCTCTCTCAGCCCCGCCTACCTCACAGGGTGTCTGTTGTGGGGAGGGGAAGGGAAGGGAGATTGTAAGCCACTCTGAGACTCCGAGTGAACGGCAGGATATAAATCCAATCTCTTCTTCTTCTTTACTCCCAGCCTAAGCTACATCAGAGATGGTTATGAGGTTAAATGGGGGTGGGGGGGGAGAAATGTTGTAAATTGCTCTGAGTGCCCGTTGGGGGGGAAATTGGGGTATAAAGATTTAAATAAATAGTTCCAGAGGGCAGCCATTTTGGCCTGCAATAGAAGAGCTTAAATCGGGTCCAGTAGCCCCTCAGAGACCAACAAGATTTTGGGGGGTTAAGGCTTCCCCCAAAGGTTTATACCCTAAAAAACTTGTAGAACTCTAAGATTCTACTAGTGATGGTGGGAAGGACCATCGAGTCACAGCTGACTTACAGCAACCCTACAGAGTTTTCAAGGCAAGGGATGTTCAGACGTGGTTTGCCGTTGCCTGCCTCTGCGTAGGGACCCTGGTGATCCTTGGTCTCCCATCTGAATACTGACCAGGACCAACCCAGCTTAGCTTTCAAGATCTGACAAGATTGGGCTAGTCTCGGTCATCCAGGTCAGTGCAAGGTGCTACCGGACTAGATTCTAAATAAACAAATAAATATAATAAAAAATGCTGATTCGATAGACATGAGTTCTGGTTTACTGGTCCTGTGCCAACCTAGCAGTTCGAAAGCAAGAAATTGCAAGTAGATAAATAGGTACTGCTTTAGTGGGAAGGTGACAGTGTTCCGTGCCACATGACCGTGGAGAAGTCTTCGGACAGTGCTGCCTCTTCGTCCTGGAAATGGAGCTGAGCACCGCCCCCTAGAGTCGGATTCAACTGGCTTCCGAGCAAGGGAAACCTTTACCTTTTACTTGTAAAATCTGGATGATTGAAACAAACAGTAAGATACATTGCTCAGTGGAGCATCACCCGCTACTGTCTTGTAATGAACAGAACTCTTTTTCTACCAGTCTCTCCTCAAAACGTAATACCAAACACAGCTTTTATTCAAAGAGAAGGTGACCTACACGGTTTGCAATCTGACATGATCATGGGGTGACATCTAGTGACCAATTAAAGGCATGACTGGGCTATTGTAATCCATTTGAATTGCGGCTTTTTTGGCTCTCTTCACCCCAGTGCTCTCTCTACACAAAATGACAAGAATGCTGTGATTAGTATTCCTGCAGTAGAAACAAGAAGAGAAACCCAGTGCCAATTTTTTTTTTTACAGCAAACAGAGATGGGAGTTAGATGCAGACAAATGGTACCCCATCTGAAACTAGGGCTCTGTATGCAGTGGCTTAGAGTTTAAGACGCTGAGCTGCAGACTGGGAGGTCCGTAGCTCGGCAGTTCGAGACCTAGTGCTGCGTGACGGAGTGAGCTCCCATCTTTGGCCCCAGCTCCTGCCAACCTAGCAGTCTGAAAGCAAGAAACTGCAATTAGATAAAAAGGTACTGCTTTGGTGGGAAGGTAACAGCGCTCCGTGCACCTCAGTTTTAGTCATGCCGGCCACGTGACCACGGAAACATCTTCGGACAGCACTGGCGCTTCGGCTTAGAAACAGAGATGAGCACCAGCCCATAAAGTTTAATTTGACTGGCTTTCGAGCAAGGGAAACCTTTACCTTTACTCCAGGCTGGGAAATTCCTCAAGATTTGGGGGTAGACGCTGGGGAGGGTGGGGTTGGGGCAGAGACCTCCCTTGGGAATAAGGCCATAGAGTCCACCCTCCAGAGCAGCCATTTTCTTCAGGGGATTATCTGTGTTATCTGAAGATCAGTTTTAATTCTAGGAGATTTTCAGGCCCCACCTGGAGGCTTGCAACCCTACATACCCTATGTATATGCTATCTACCAGGCTGGTAGCCAGGGTTTTGTGGCTAGTGGGGCAAAAATAATTCCTGCTTGGGCTGAAGTTCTCAGTGCAGAAAGAAAAGCCAGAATTCTGAGGATTATGACTCAGCCACTGTGGAATCAAGCCTTTTGCAATCAAAACATAGAGGCGTCTGCAAATCTTAGCTCCAGAGTGTGATGATAGTAGGCTGAGAAAGTGTGTGTGGGGGGGTAAATTTTCTGGTAGATGGTAGGCATGGCACTGGAAACACTTATCTGGGTTTGGCCAGTAAACTCACTCCAGTTTGTATAAAACCACATAACACTTTATTTACATAAACAAAGGACAAACAACACATAGATGGGGGGAATATATATACAGTTCAGCAAGGAATTCAAAACAAAACAAAAAACCTAGCTGGCTATTCTACTCACTACTTTTAAAAATGTTTTAAAGTGATTGGGGAAAAAATTTACAGGAGAAATTCTTGTGGGGTGTACTTTTAAGAAAGGGGGCAGTGCCCCCCAAAGCCCCACTGTGGTTACGGGCCTGCTATATACTATAGATACTAAACCTGACAAATGACATATAAATTTGTTCAGCATTAACTGATACGATATCCCTGTGTTTTGCATTGCAGAGAGGGAAAGCAGTGTGGAGATATTTTGCAAAGAAGCCCCCCAAAGTAGTTTAGAAGTGGGTCCTGCTAAGAGGGTGAGCCACCCATGTTGTTTCAAAGGGCATCTCAGCCTTATCAATAAAACACAGTTTCTGAGTTTAAGCCTCTCCCATTAAAACCAGGGGAACTTAAAATGCTTAACATGGCAGGAACATACTCTTTATGCTGACTGAAGAGTGTTACAAGTTATGACATAACATGGTAATTACTGTGCAGGCACAAAACGAGGCATATAAATTGCAATCCTGTGATATTATTAGGAGTGCAGCACTGCTGTTGGTGGGCTGCCAGGGTGACTATATAATTAGATCTGGAACCTGGGAGACAGAAAAGAACATAATATTCTCACACTGTCCACCTTTTGCCCAGTGCAGGAAAAGCCTGAAAAATCACTGAGCTGCAGAAGTCAGGTCTGCCTGTAGGTGGCGGTGTATGCACTCTCTGGGTAACCTTCAGTAGTGTTTTCAGAGGGCCATGTCATCAAAAAGAGGGCTAGACATAGGCAGAAGCAGGAAATTACAAAACAATAAATCTTCTGATCTGACTGCTCCTTTGTAATTGTGCAACCCATGCTGGATAGTGACACATCCCTCACACAGGCACTGAGGGGCCAACGTTTTCTCCCTTACAGACAGCCTGCTAACCTAAAACAACTTCTCACCCGCAATGATAAATCACTTAACAGTAACATGGACTCTGGTATCAAGGCCTGCAACAAACCAAGATGCCAACTTTGCTCTCATATAGATCCTAGCAATGCCATCAGTGGACTCAGAAACATCAGCCATACCATCTCAGGTTCACACTCCTGCTCATACTCTAATGAGATTTATGCCATCACATGCCAGCAATGCCTTTCCCCCCTCTACATTGGACAAACAAGCCAGTCCCTTTGACAAAGAATTAATGGACATAAATCTAACATTAAGAACCACAACATTCAAAACCAGAGGGGGACATTTTAACTTTCTAAGACATTCAGTTGCTGACCTAAAAGTAGCAGTTCTCTTTCAAAGGAATTTCAAAGGGAGATTAGAAAGAGAGACTGCTGAATTGCAATGGATAATGAAAAGACAATGCATCCTCCTGGACTGAATTGAGACCTAGGTTTCCTGCCTCATTACCAATCCCTACTACCCCTCTGCATATCACACCTAATCCAATCACACCTGCTCTTGCCATTCTAGCTATATCTGAAGAAGTGAGCAGTGACTCCTGCCAAAAATTATGTTAGTCCTTAAGGTGCTATATATATTTGATAGACTTGAAAAGCAACACTCTTAATACCTAATGAATTTCTTATATAGGCTGAACTTGCTGAAGAAAAAAGATCTTGGGGTTGTAGTGGATATCTCAATAAAAGTGTCAACCCAGTGTGCTGCAGTCATGAAAAGGGCAAACTCTGTGTTGGGGATTATTAGGAAAGGGACTGAAAATAAAACTGCCAATATTATATAATACCCCTGTATAGATCTCATTAGACCTCATTAGGAATATTTGTGTGCAGTTCTGGTCACTGTATCTCAGAAATGACACCGCAGACCTGGAAAAAGCACAAAAGAGGAGAATCAATATGATTAGGAGGTTGGAGCCCCTTCCCTGTGAGGAAAGGCTGAAGAGTCTGGGACTTTTCAGTTGAGAAAGGGGATGACTAAGGGGGAGGGGACATGATAGAGGGTTATAAATATAAAATTATGTACGGAGTAGAGGAGAGCAATCTGAAATGGGATCAAAGAGTAGGGTTGCCAGTCTCCAAGTGGGGCCTGGAGAGCTTCCACCATTATAATTGATCTCCAGAGATCAGTTCCCCTGCAGAAAATGGCTGCTTTGGGAGGCAGACTCTGTGGTACTGTACTCCTCAATCACACTGCTGCAAAACTGCTATACATTCTACAGCACTGGCATAAAGCATTCTGCCATAAAGAACACTGCTGAAAAAGACTTGTATATAGCCTGCCACATAGCACAACAGTCCCCTAAGGAAAACTATAGTATACATGATGATTGGTTTGTGCAGCTGTCTTTCTGTTGCATGCTATTTTGCCTTCTATTATGAAAACTAAAAAATCTGTTCATATTGGTGATAAATGGGGGGGGGGGGGGGGGCGGGAGGAGCCGGCCCGTAGCCAGGATTTTTTAAGTTGGGGTGCATTTAAATTTCTTAGGGGGCACAGGCTAATTGAATTAAAGGAAAACCCGGCTCCTTCCCCGCACCTGCCACCACTTGGGGGACCTGGGCTGGATGGAAAGTTGGGGGGCCTTGCCAGTAAGTCAGGGGGCCTAGCCCCGAGATGCCCCACTGTAGCCATTCGCTTATTTGCTGCTAGCTCCTTGTACTAGATGAAGAGTTAAAAGAAGGTTTCGTGAAGTGAAAATGAACCATGCATACATTTGTGACCCAACACCTCACAGGGTGTTTGTTGTGGGCAGAGGAAGGGAAAGGAGACTGTAAGCCGCTCTGAGACTCCAAGTGAAGGGCGGGGTATAAATCCAATCTCCTCCTCCTCCTCCTCCTCCTCTCCTCCTCCTCCTCCTCCCCTTCTTCTTCTTCTTCTTCTTCTTCTTCTTCTTCTTCTTCTTCTTCTTCTTTTTCTTCTTCTTCTTCTTCTTCTACTACTACTACTACTACTAGAAGTCTTACAGTTAATATGTAAGCACTGCAGTGTCTACGATTGCAAACCTCCAGATGGGGCCTGGAGTCTTCATACAACAGAGATCAGTGCACTCCCCCCTCCCCCCGGAGGAAATGGCAGATTTGGAGGTCAGACTCTTTGGCATCAAATCTTGCAGAGCTTCCTCCCTTCCCCAAGCTCCACCCTCCCTAGGTTCAACCCCCAAATCTTCAGGAATTTCCCAAGCCAGCGTTGGCAACACTAGTAGTGTCCTTCCTCATTCTCTTTGCTCTATCAACCTTTTTTCCCCATTCCATAGAAAAATGAAAACACTCTGCTTGATTCTTTGCAGGTCAAAAATTCTGGTTCCCATAGAAACTGCCACAAGCCAGTCACAGCATCCCAGTGGTACATTCCCAGTTACAATGCTGGGGAAATTGTGCATTGTCCAAAGTTCTCATATCAGAAATGCTTGACTGGCTTTCTCGGTGGAGGTAAACAGGACCTTTGAGGGGAAGCACATTTCTCTGTAGAGGATTTTCCAGATATTTAAGTAGGCTGCTGGTTTTGTTATTTGAAATACAGACTCTAGTGGCTGGCAGAAAAACTGACTCATACCACCAACAATGTCCAGGGAAAGCTTTTTCGCTACATGATAATTGACTGCTGGAAAAATACAGGGCTTACTTCTAATTTGGCAGCAAGTCCTGAGGTGGCACGAGCTCTGTGAGTTGAGGCCACTCTAAACTCTCAAACAATCCTTACCTGACTAGCTCACATTATTATGGGAGCCAGACACAGGGTTGCCAACTGCCTGGAGGGGGAAAAAACATCCTGTCCCTTAATTGAGGCTTAATGGGATGTTCTTTACCAGGTGTTTTTATATACCTCCATGCCATGAAAAGTTTCAGCTTCCCAGTTTCCCATTTCTATTAAGGGGACAGGACATTTTTCTCCAGCAGTGTTGACTGTCAAACTCGCTTTCCTTTTTATTGCTCGCTTGCCATAGACATCGGGAGAGGGATCAAGGGAGTGTGAATTTGAAATGCTTTCGGTTTTAGATGCTTTGAAGTAGAGTATTGCTTATCATGCCTGGGAACATCCACCAACCTTGAGTCTCAGCTTACATGGCCTGGCTTTTGTCTACGTGCTGGGGGGATGTCACCAAGGCGGGAACACCAGCCGTTAGTTTTGGGGGGTGGAATACCTGGGGGTGATTGGCTCATAGCTTTTTAGGGTCCCTGTTTGAACCTTGTATATCTATTATTTTCACGCTTCCATTCTCAGTTCTAACACAGCCAGTGTACAAGCTGGATCTTATCAATGTCTCAGTAAACGTATCCTTCCCTGAAGTGAATGGTATTGAGAACTGATTTCTCCAAGAGTGTGACATTGACAACCCTAACTTTTGAATGCTATTTTTTGCCCCCAAACACTGGGAAATGTCAACGCCACCAAAGAAAAAGGATCTGAGCCAAGATAGGACAGTCCTTGCCTGTCTTCATCATAGGAGGAAGAAAAGAAGGCTAGAAAAGAGACAGGACACTAAGGGTTAAACCACATGAGGAGGCACTAGGAGTGTTTTTAAAACTGTGTTTTGTACTTCATATGTCACTTGTGAGGACTAGCAGCTTGCTATGACCACATGTAGCTGCTTTTTATAGGGTTGACAAATCTGAGTTCAGAAATACCCTGAGATTTGGAGGAAGAGCCCGGGAAGGGCAGGGTTTGGGGAGGGGAGGGCACTCAGCAGGCTTAATACCATACAGTCCACCCTCCAAAGTGGCCATTTGCTCCAGGGCCATTTGCACTGCAATCTCAGGAGATCTCCAGGCCCCAGTTGAAGGTCCGCAACCCTATGCTCAGGGCTCTTTTTGTAGAAAAAGCCCAGCAGGAACTCATTAGCATAATAGGCCCTACCCAACAGCAGGAACTCAGTAGCATATATGCCACACCCCTGACAGCACAGCTTATTAGCATATTAGGCCACACCCCCATGTTATCAGAAGTGTGGTCATCCAGCCACACCCACCTTTTGCTTCTTATTCTGTTTACCTTGTTTGTTGTCAAAACCCAGGGCTTCTTTTGGAGCAGGAACTCCTTTGCATGTTAGGCCACACACCCCTAATGTAGCCAGTCCTAATGAGTTTCTGCTGTTGGGTGTGGCCTATTATGCTAATGAGTTCCTGCCGGGTGTGGCCAACTTGGGAGCCAGCCGGAACTCCGTTCCTGTGTGTTCCTGCCCAAAAACAGCCCTGCCTATGCTGAATCAAGACCATGGGTCTATCAAGCTGACCATTATGTACGCTGACTGGCAGCAACTCTTCAGCGTTTCTGAGTCTTTGAAACAGTGACTATGAAACAGGAGGTGGTGTGGATTGAACCTGGGACCTTGGTTATGCAAAGGCATGGCCCCTTCCTGACTTGGGTTGCCAGGTCTAGGTTGGAAAACACCTGGAGACTTTGGGGGTAGAGCCAGGAGTGGGTGGGGTTTGGGGAAGGGGGGGGCTCAGCATGGTACAGTGCCAGAGAGTCCACCCTTCAAAGCAGCCATTCTCTCCAGGGTAGCTGATCTCTGTCAGCTGGGGATCGGTTGTAAAAGCGGGACGGAGATCCCCAGGCCCCACCTGGAGGAGGGCAACCCTATCCCTGACAGAATGGCAAAAGTGGTCACCACCCAGGGGTCACTGGCAGGGGATGGGGGGGTAGTGTTGCCAGGTCCCCAAATCTGAAGGAGTTTCCTAGCCGGGATCTGGCAACACTACCCCTCCATCCCCTGCTGGTGGCTGGGCTGGGGGGGGGGGACACCTGGCGACCCTACCTCCTACAGAGACCAAAGTTGCCCAAACCCAAATTCAGTCCCAAGAAAATGCTCTACAATGTGCTTCCCCTCAAAGATCCTGTTTTCCTCCACCTAGAAAATCATTTGGCAACCCTAGAAAAAGCAGCTACATGCGGTCATAGCAACCTGCTAGTTCTTACAAGTGACATACGAACTAGGAAAGACAGCTACCACTCCCTTAACTTCCATCTACATAAGAGGAGAAAGAAGAAATGCAAACTCATTCAATGTGGGTTAATGCTCTGCCTTAGGGTTGCCAGGTCCCCCCTGGCCACCGGTAGGAGATAAGTAGGGTTGCCAGGTCCAAGTTGGGAAACTCCTGGAGATATAGGAATAGAGCCTGGGGAGGTCAGGGACCTCAGTGGGGGTACAATGCCACAGAGTCCACCCTCCAAAGCAGCCATTTTCTCCAGGGGAACTGATCTCTGTAGTCTGGAGATGAGCTGTAATTCCAGGGGATCCCCAGGTCTCACCTGGAGGCTGGCATGCATATTCTTGCCACTTCAGTGCCTTTGAGAACGGATATCAAAACTGGGAGAGCAGCTGCAGTAGGTAGAATTGTACAGCGTTTTAAAGTTAAACCAGGTCTCTGGCACTGCAATCTTGATAAAAACTGGAGCCTGCAGGCTGCTGCAGTTTGGCTTTAAAAACACTGGGAAGATCTGCTCATAAATCTCCTAGTGCCTCTGTATCTAGATTAACCATTAGTATCTTGGCCCCAGTCACACGGGAGGCTTTGATCCATGAGAGGGACGGATCGGGGGCGCATCAAGCAAGCACGATCACACCGCAACATCTGGGAAGCTGTGCGCACCCGTCCCCGATCCGTCTCTTCCGACCAAAGATACGGATTAAAAGAACCCCTACAAAACACCACTACTTACCAGAAAATCTGCAGCAGGGGCCGCCGTGGGATCGCCGGCACGCCTGTCTCCGGCAGCATGCGAGGCCCCCTGCCAAACTGCGCAGGCACACACATACGCAGCGGGCTCGCCTCGCTCACCCATCTGTGGCTTCCCCCCCAGCATCTGATCATGCCAGGGAGCAACTGCACGGCGGCTCGGGGGAGCTATCTGATCCCGCCACCGAAAGAACTGCTTCTGCTATACTAAAATTCTTCAGAAAGGATGGTGCACACTTTATTCCAGCCGCCTTGAAACTTTTTTTTGCTAAAGTTTTAGCCCAAATGAGATATGGGACACAAATTATGCGATTTACCAATCTTCAGGCGCTAGAACAAGTCCAATCAAAATTCCTGAGATCTCTATTTAACACTCCAAGATGTACTTCCAATGTCACTTTGAGACAAGAAGCTGGTCTCAGTACAGTCGAACTAAATATATGGTTGCATTCTCTCTGCTTCTGGCTGAAAGTCCACCTTTTCCCCGCACAAGAAGAAGAAGAAGAGGAGGAGGAGGAGGAGGAGGAGGAGGAAATTGGATTTCTACCCCGCCCTTCACTTGGAGTCTCAGAGCAGCTTACAAACTCCTTTCCCTTCCCCTCCCCACAACAGACACCCTGGGGCTGAGAGAGCTCTTTCTAGGACTGTCCTTGAGAGAACAGCTCAGACAGAACTATGGCTTGCCCAAGGTCATCCAGCAGCTGCAAGTGGAGGAGTGGGGAATCAAACCCGGTTCTCCCAGATTAGAGTCCACGCATTTAACCACTACACCAAACTGGAGGCCATTTCTTTATTTGTAAGGTTTGCTACCACACACAAAAAAAGATCAATATATTTCCCTTATTACCTTCCATTGAAAATATAGTTTGATAATAATGTTTGATTTTAGCCTTCTTGTTCCTTCTCCTGGATATACTGTTATTATTGTTTAATACTGTTATTATTGTTTTTATTTCTCTTATTATTTTATCTTGAAAGATTGTTCTTTCCCTTGTTAATATGTTTATATATATTTAAAAAAATCTTCAAATAGCAACAAGAAACATAGTAGAATGTATTTAGATATTTTTGCATTGTTGTTGCTTGTTCTGTACTGTTTGTATTTATCAATAAAAAAGAAAGGGGGAAAAAGAAATTTGTAAGGTTTGCTTACTGAACAGCAGTTCAGAGTCCAGGGAGCTGTGCTAGTGTTCTGGAAGTACACAAAAGAACTACAGAAAGGTTTTTCTGTCTGCCACAAAGGAAGTACACAAACCATCCGCCACATAGAAGTCCCATTAAAATGTTCTCTATTGTGACTCTTTCACTTTGCTTTGTTAAGCAGTTACGGAGATATCCTCCAAACTAACCTGTTCATGTTTCTGTCTCTGTCTGTCTGGTGCTATAAAGGAGAAGAAAACCCTCTATGGTAAAAACAGTCACCAATGGTAACCATTTTAAAGAGGTTTGTTATCTGGTGGTCATTTTGTGAGCGCCTGACCTAATTCAGTCACAGGAGGTAGAGTATTATCAGTTTTTCATTTTCTAAACTCTCACTTTTCAGTAGCTGTAGATTAGTCTTGCTTTCTTGCTCCTTTGCCAGACAATTGTTTACCTTGTTAAAGAGAGTTTATCTGGATTTGATTTGGCCCTTATGGGCTCCTTTGAGTAAGCTGCACTTGGTAGCTTAAAGAGGTCTATGGTAGCCAACCTCCAGGTGGGGGGAGGGCTGGAGCTCTCCTGGAATTACAGTTGATCTCCAGATTACATACTTTATTTATTTATTAATTAATTATGTAACCCAAGTGCTGAAGATAAGAGCAAGTTCAAGGCGTTGGGCCTCCTTTCTTACAGCCACTCCCCCTACACACACACACACACACTCACACACACCTTGGCTTGAGCAAAACAACTGTATTGAATGGTAAAATACAGTTTGCGCCATTGTGTGTGGCACTCCCCACCCCCAAAACTTCTTTCCTTTCCCCAACCAAAACTCCAGAGTCTCAACACGAGCAATGGTCTATCAAATTGGGGCGTTACTCACCGTTCATTAAGAGCTGCTCTCTGCTAGTGTCCTGGGTTTTCAAAGTACTGTCACTTTCACTTGGCAAAATCTGGTTTAACAGAAGGTTGCTCCTGTGGTCCTGTTGTCCATGTCCCAGAAGTGCTGTTTTTGTGCTGAAGCTGGCCCAGCCTCAGTTCCTCATAAGCAGGCATCCAATGTGAAACAAAGCTCTCAGGGCCTCTCTCCTTACCAAGAAATGATTTTAAGCAACCAAGGGAAGAGATCAGCTTGAGTTTTGTAAAAAAAATAATAAGATGGTCTAGGGACTATTGTCCTCTTCCTCAAGATGTGATTTCAATGAAGGAAGGGCCTGCACCAGACAAAAACTTCTTCAGCTGAGGCCTTTCATCAATTCAGTTACTTGAAGCACACAGGAGCTTCTGAAAACCTTCTGCCTTCTCGCCCTTCTCTCAGTTTAAAGAAAAAATGACTAGACCTCGTGCTCGACCACCTACCAAGTTTTTCACAGAGCAAACTTGGTACATACCAGTGTGGCCAATCTCCAGGCGGTGGCTGGAAAGCTCCTGCTATTACAACTGATCTCCAGGAGACAGGGATCAGTTCACCTGGAGAAAATGGCCAAGCAGCTTCCAGCCACCGGGCCTGTCGATCCCCTCCCCCCCAGCTCTGTCGCCAATCTCCTCTCTCCCACGGTTCCGGTGGCGAGGCCTGAGCGGCTTCCAGCTGCCAGGCCTATCGATCCCCTCCCCCCCAGCTCTGCCGCGGATCTCTCCCCCCTGGCTCCAGTGGCGAGGCTTGAGCGGCTTCCAGCCAGTGGACCCGTCGATTCCCCTGCGGCAAGGACATGCGCAGGGAACACTCTTTTACTTTTTGGGGGGGGGGATTTAAATATCCCCCGTATACTTTTTCAACTTAGATTTTTCTGCAGACCTGGAGACTACTCTAAGTGTGCAGGAAAATCTCCCTGCCCCCAGGTGCCCCCGATGTGCGGATTTAGATATCCGCACGGAGGGGGCAACTTGGCTATTAGATATATAGATGGCATTATGCCCAGACCCCACCCTTCTCAGGCTCCAGCCTCAACAGGTATTTACCAACCTGGAGCTAGCAACCCTGGTATATAGGCACTTCACAATACACGAATTAAGTAGTTGCATTGAGGGTTGCCAGCCTCCAGGTAATGGCTGGGGGTCTCCCACTATTACAACTTGTTATGTATTAGGGCTGGAATATTCCAGGACTGGGTACCAGAGACTGACTGAGCTTGGAGCTCAAGAACAATAGCCCACCAGGACTGTGGAGGTGACCAATGAGAAACTAATGTTATGTAAATAGCCTATCCTTGGGAGTTGGGTGTGTTTGGGTGTGGTGCTTGCATGATATTTAAACAGGGCTGTTTCCCTGAGGTTTCAATCTTGTATCTGCTGAATCACTTATTAAAGTAGAGCTGTTCACTGCAATACATCTTGAACCCAGTATTTAACACAGCTGATTTCCAGGAGACAGAAATCAATTGACCTGGAGAACATGGCCACTGTGGAAGTTGGACTCTATGGCATTATTAGGGTTGCCAGGTCCACTTGCCATCATGGCAGGGGGGATTTGGGAGTGTTCTGGGGGTGGGTTGGATGTCATTGGGCATTCTCCTGATGTGATGACGTCACCCGGAAACGTACATGACGCTCTGAGTTTTGGGCAAAAACCATAGAGTCTGCCAAAAAAACCCCCAGAGTGTCATGCACAATGTCACCAACGTGATGATGTCATTTTCAGGTGATATCATCCCGTTGGACATGTCACCTGACAACATCCCTATTTGGGGAATGGGGTTTCCCCTGCTGGCCAGCTTGCTGGCAGCGGATTGCAGTCCCCAAAAGCAGGGGAACCCCCGCTGGGACCTGGTGGTTAGCAATCCTAGGCATTATACCCCACTAAGGTCCTTCCCCTCCCCAAATCCTGCCTCCCTCAGGCACTACCCCCCAAATCTCCAGGTATTTCCAAACCCAGAGCTGGCAACCCTATTGCATTGCTCCACCCAACAGCCTCTGTTCCCAAAGCTCTATATTTATTTATTTGGAACATTTATTCCACTTCCCTTGGAGAAAATGGCTGCTTTGGCAGGTGGGCCGCGTAGCGTTATATCCTATCAGGGTCCCTCCCTTCTCTCAACCCCCTTTCCCAGGCTCCACTCTTAAGTCTCCAGATATTTCCAAACCCAGGATTGGCAACCCTAAGGTCACACAACAGCTTTATTGTAGTTGTTTGAGGGCACTGAATAACAGGGCAATTCCCAAAGGGAATTTTTACACAACCCTTGCTTTTCAAACATTTGATACTCCACCAAGGCAAAACTTCATCTCTGAGAGGCACCACATTTCTTAATTATCCGAGGCAGGTCTTCATTCATGCCAACACATTTTAGTAGAGGGTTCTTCTATCTTCATCAGGCTCCTGACCTGTGAATGCTGAGAGCCACTTCAATACCTCCTTCTGCCGCCCACAATCCTGAAATGCTTTTGTTCACCGGAAGGACCCTGATCTTTGAGTTCCCCTGTAATTTTGAATGGCTCATCTCAAATTTAAGAAGCTTTTACCAGTGGCTTTCCTTCTTTGTCCATTTCCCCCTGGAAGTAGGGTGTAAGGTTGCACTTAATGCATTTGTATAATAGTTTTGCCAGCCTTCAGGTGGTGACTGGAGATCTCCCACTATTACAACTGATCTCCAGGTGACAGAGATCAATTCACCTGGAAAACAATTGGCCACTTTGAAAGTTGGACTCTATGGCATTATGCCCCCAAACCAGGCCTGTGGGGCATCTCAGTGCTAGCCCCCTCCCAACTTATTGGCCAGGCCCCATGACCTCCCATCCAGCCCAGGGCCCCTGAGTGGCGGCTGGTGCAGGGAAGGAGCCGGGTATCGACTAGGCAGCGCCCCCTAAGAAATTTAAATGCCCCCCCCGACAAAAATCCTGGCTATGGGCCTGCCCCAAATCCACTTTCCTCAGGCCCCAACCCCAAAATCTCCATGTATTTCCCAACCTGGAGTTGGCAACCCTAGTGCATAAGCAACAAAACAACCTAACAGAGAAACATGCAGACAAAAACAGACTTAGGAATAGAAGCTGCTGGAGTTACCAGTGGGCAAGCAACAATGTTGGTCTGACTGGCATTTTTGCTTCTGAACTAGGCAAGGAGCCAAAAAAGCAAGGGGCAAGGCTGTTCTACTGACTCATCTCCTGAGACATTTTGAAAGTTGTACATTAGAGAGAAACAGATTAATTTTGCACTTGTGTCTGATGACCTACCCACAGCTCTGCTTAAAAAACCTGGGGTGGAAAAGACTTTAGTGGGTTTGAATGGAATAGAAGATGATGAGTGGGAGCAACCGTCCGGCCTTGGGGCTTAATCGTAGTGGAAAGAATGAAAATGAGGGGTCAACTACTGACATCACTGCAAGAATTCTTTTGGCACTTTTTAGTATTTTTTAATATGCATGTGTGTGCGTGAATTAATATGTGTGCACCTGAAAGTCATGGCGACCCCTGGTGACTCACTGTGTGTGCACCTGGAAGTCATGGCAACATCTGGTGACTGGGGGCCTGGATAATATTCAGAGAGTTGGCTCAGTAACGCCTGCCCCCACCTACCGCCTCTGGTATTTCAAGGGGGTCTCCCATTCAAATACTTGCAAGAATCGACCCTGTTTAGCTTCTGAGATCTGACAAGATTGGGCTTCCCTGGGCTATCCAGGTCAGGGCACTGCAAGGATTTTTGTAGAGTCAGAATGGATGATGAGGGATAGTAGGGCAAATTCTAGAAGTATACGCGTGTGTCTATTAGGGCTTGATTGTAAACTGCTCTGAGACTCCTTCGGGGGAGACTGTTGTGGGGTGATTTCCCAGAAGCGCTGCTCCGCGCTCACTCTTCTCTTTGGCCCGATGGTACGTGTCAATTTCACACAAGCTGCTGCGCGACCGCATTTGCCCCGCAGCTTTGTGCGATTTCCCCCGCGTCTACTCAATCCTGCTTTTTTAGGATTGAGTAGACGCGGGGAAAATTGCACAAAGCTGCGGGGCAAAATCCGGCCGCGCAGCAGCTTGAGTGAAATTGACACATACCATCGGGGCAAAAGGGAGGAGTGAGCGCGGAGCAGCGCTTGTGGGAAATCACCCTGTTGGAGAAGCAGAGGAGGGCAGACGCTGGATTTTTTGCTCCAAGACGCTACGTGTTTTTATCTCCCTATTTTACTTCTTTAGAACGAACTGTTTTAAATACGCTCATTTTATCACTCTTTTTAACCTTGGAGTTCATGCTATGTCTATTAGGGCTCCCTTCCTTCTTCCCTCAGTCTAGGAAAGCTGGTTCTAGAGAGCATGTTATGGCGTGGAACTGCATCATGTGTCAATTCCAATTTCTGAAATGATTATAATTCTTCTTTGCCTCTTCCCCCATTATGTTGAATGTCATGTGTGTTCTTTATAAATTTGTGTTCTAAGAAGGTGGAAGTAAAGGGAGGGAAGGACTGGCAAGGGAGTAAGACCTGAGACCCCTGGGATCAGATTGTTTACCTTGAAGTTTAATGGATGTCAGGCAGAGAGATCCTATCGATGGTTAGAACCCCGGCTCTCAAACTGAGAGCCAGTTTGGTGTAGTGGTTAAGTGCGCGGACTCTAATCTGGGAGAACCGGGTTTGATTCCCCACTCCTCCACTTGCACCTGCTGATGTGACCTTGGGTCAGTCACAAGCTCTGGCACAGCTGTCCTTGAAAAAGAGCAGTTCTCTCAG